>NC_142199.1:9600000-9900000 GCF_026936395.1 Plectropomus leopardus
GCTAACTAGCAGTGGCTAATTTAACTGTGAAAATGTGTTGGCTTTTTCATGCCAGCTGACATAATATTATTCTCAAGGACTGAAAGTGAAGCTAACGTTGCATGCTTATGCACATTAGTTACAAATGGTTTTAAAATAAGGACTGACAAATGATTTTGGCAAGTTTAATGCTAAAAGACGCTTATAAACCAAACCTTTTTTGTCTAAACCTGAGACAGTTACTTACAAGCGATGTAAAACTTCATTTGAAGTTTATTTTGAAACAAGCCTGTATGCATTTTAAAAGCTTAAACTGTGCATTTCCTATGAAAACACAAGTTTAGTTTGAAAAATTGCAATGCATGTATCAAGCAGAAATTGACCCGCCATCTCAAGGCGTCCACAAGTGACACTGGAGGACTCATAGTGACGCTGGAGTGTCATAGTTTGAACGTCCACAAGCCAAGCATCGTTGTACGACAAGGTGTGAGTGAGAATGTGATGAGAAAAACCAGACAGACTGCTGAAATTTTAAGATAATTAGATTCTTTTTTTCACCCTGAAAACATATTTTTAGGACTCCAACTCAAGTCTTTTAGTTTAATACTTAGGGCTATAAAATGATAATCATCTGATGGCACTAATCCCAGATCTGGATCACCATCAAAACCTAATCCATTATTCCTTGGCCCACAGCCTATCTGTCTGACAAATTTCATGAAAATCTGTTCATGAGGGGTTTTAGTAACCTAGTCAGACAGATAGATGACAAGAACAAAACATAAGGTCTTTGGCTGTGGTAAAAATATTCTATACCACTAAAAATGAGATGGAGATAGGACTTGAAGCTATTGCTATAGAGGAAATGCTTCACATCGATTGTCAGTTAATAAGAGCTTTTTTTATGGTGTCGCAGGGCCACAGTTTCCTAAAAGCACAGCAGAGACTGCAGAAGAAGAGAGCTATTGAGACAGTGGATCCAGTGTGACAGCCTGTGCATTGAGGATAAGACTGAATGAGTATGGGAACATACCTGAGGATACTGGCGTGTGTTCTGACGAACCCAACTCAGCAGAATCTTCTCACTGTTGGTCTGCTGTAGGCCCGCCATCACATCCTTCATCACATCCTTTACCTGCACATAAACACAAAGTAGAGCAAGTGTAAAAACACAAAAGAATGTGGATGTGTCCAGTTTATGGCACAAGAGGAAAGTAAAATGGGATCATTGAAATGATTGATCCAACAGAAAAGCACAAGAGCTTGACCAGTTTCATAAGAATCTGCCATTATGACATATTTAGTTTGTACAGTTGACATTTTGTGTCTGAAGAAGTCTAAATATTCAAGGGATGTCCAAGATAAGAAGGACTTATATTCTAGGTCAAGTATGTCTGAATTTTGGCCCGGGAGCCAATCGTGGCCTTCGGACAGATTTTAAACGGCTGTCAAAATGTAGTATATGTGGCGTGCCACACAATATTGTTTAATCAAGTTAGATCATGCAGCATTTTTCTGTTTTTTCCACTCATAGAAGGACTATCATACTCCAAGCAGGGACTACACAGACAGAAAGTCATTTATGCTCACTGCGGTCATTTCATCTGTATTTGTGCACGTTTTCTGAGTGTTTGCAGATACAGGAAAATGGAGCATTCCCCTTGGATATTTTAGAGGTAGTATAGCATAGTTTGAGTAAGATATGACTGTAGGAGACAGAAGAAATCCAAATAATGGCCAAACAGAATGAACCAGTAATACAAAATAATATATATAGTTCTATGTAGAGAAATGATCAAAAATAATTTTAAAAAAATATTTAAATTTTATTTAAATTAAATTTTAAAAAACTATTCTCTGTCCAAATTTATTTAATGGCCACACAAACCTCTGCCATCTACCAAGCTGCTTCCATTTAAATGTACATTTTAATAACCATTTTGTATGTAAAGGGAGTATGAATGAGCCTTGAGGGGACTGAAACAAATAGTAATAACTTTTAAGATGTAAAATTTTAAGATTTTTATAGCGTTGATGATATATTAATATTTTTTTTGTTGCCTGAATATTCCCCAAAGTCTTAAGATTAATCTTGCAACATTGCCTTCATTATTGTATTTGCACAACACTTGGGTTGATGACTAAGTACTTGCAACAATCATAACATTGGTAAATGGATTTGCAATTGAATAGCGCCTTCCGACCACTCAGAGCAACTTATTTACATGTGACATTCGCCCACTCACACACTGGTGGTCAAGGTTACCTGGTAGCCGAGGCTACTATACAAGTTGCTACCCTACAATGTTTTACACTGATATATATTCACACACCGGTGGCACAGCCATCAAGAGCAATATGGGGTACAGTATCTTGCCAAAGTTCTGTATCATGTTCAGTTACCAGGGATTCAACCATCAATACGCTCTACCTCCTGAGCCACAGCCACTCTCTATCACATTAACACACATTCAGCTGTATTGTGTTACTTCCCAAGTGTGTAATTTTGACCTAAGGAAAATGAGGTGAATTCAGGAGGGGACTACCAATTGCATTAGCAAATTTAAGGACAATCATGCCAGTATTAGAACAATTGGTCTGACTGGCTAATGTGCATATAAACAGTGTGTGTTCAAATTTAAGACTTACAAGTGAGCATTTGTTATTCATATAGCACACAAAAACAGTGGATTTGTAGTCATTTGGAACAAAATAGCTTGGCTGCAAATTACACACAACAAAAAAAAAAAACCCACAATATCCACCCACAGACAACAGATATGCACAGTTAGCAGTTGGCTACTGTTCGCAGCAGTTACCATCAAACACAGCCATAACCACTCTCTCTCTTTGTCGCTCATAACCACAAAGCACCGTTTTAAAAAAATATCTGCTGCTTTCTAGCAAAGTTTGGCATGGCTGTCAGTGGATATTTTCCATATTCACAAAAACACACAGGTACCTCCACATGGCAGCGCACACTCAGTGCACACAGTCAAAGGATACTTGTGTACACACATATCCACACACAGCCCTGTGTGGATGTGTTTTTTTTCCTCACAGGCTGGATTTTTGGCAGTTGTGAGTGACAGTTTTGGAGCACTTGCTCAGAGCTGGGGGGTTGGGGGGGCAGAGAGAGAGAGATGTTATACTTTTCACTGCCCGGTTGTGCATTACTTATGCATATCTTACCGTCACCTTTCTATCGGCCACATATGCACTCACACACATACAAAAAAGGCCATTTTGTTCCCTTCACTTGTTTTTTTTTCTCTTTCTCTCCCCCAACTCAACCCTCCTCCTCTGTCTCGTTCTCCTTGCTCTCTGCACTTTGACAAACACACACATTCATGCAGCGAGGCAGTGCGATGAGTGTTAGCAGAGCTCTGAGCAGCAGCTGGACAGATGAGTGGAAGACAGAATGATGAAGGAAAAAAAGGGCTGAAAACCTCAAACCCAGTCAACAAAACAGCCAAAAAACAATCACAGCCAGCCACAGTTGCACAGAGAGATGTAAAGTAATAGGAAAGATGGGGATTAAGGTTTATTACACACTCACAAATACACACTCACACGCAATGTGCAACTAAACCTATTAATAGAGCTCGGTGTAATTCGGTGTCGAGGTGAATTCCCAGCAAGGGGACTCTCACACACATACACACACGCAGGTTTGTTAGCGATTCCTCACAGAATGTGGCCTGTCGGGTAAAAAAGGGACTCATTTGGGAGTAGGTCACTGCATGCATTTCCACTTTAATTGGAGGGGCGCTTTGACAAAGACTGCTGTATACACACACACACACACACACACACACACACACACACACACGCACACACACACACACGCACACACATAAATGCACTCACAGACTGGCATACGTGCCCACACACAAGCAAAAGATAACCTCCAGAGCGTAGTAGCCTTTGACAGGCATATTCACACAAATTACATACACAGACACACTCATACATACATGCTACACACAATCACGCACACACACGGCTCACACTCAGCCAACACACACACGCACGCACACATACCTCATTACAGAACTGTGTTTTGCTATTAATCGCATCATTAAGTCTATGCCAAAACTAGCGTGATTGAGACATTAGCCTCTATTCAACTTAATGAGGAATGAAATACAATTAAAATGTATTGTGATGTAAGCTATTAAAACTACTGACTTTACATGAAGTTGGTTTTTAACACCAAGTCTATCGTAAAATAAATTATGAACTTTAAATACAGCTTAAGGGGTCTGTAGCCAACAGGCATAATGATGATCTGAATTCACACAGAGATGAAAGCTGCATTATGAAAAGCAAGATTATTAGAGGAAACTTTGGAGGTAAAAGGAAAAACATTGAGTCCAAACAGAAACAGCTTTCAGCCAAAAGTAGCTACAACTACAGAAAGAAAAGTTAAACTTAATATTGAAGGCACTACCAAAAAATGAAAACTCTTATTCCCTCCAAAAATGCCTTCAGAGAGTCTAACACACACTCAAAAAAGATATATTTGCATTCGCACACTCACCTGCCAGTGGAGAATGATGCTCCAGATGAGCCCGAGAATCAGTTTGTGATTCCCATCAACGATGTCTGCGGCTCCGATATTCACCAATTCCACCTGGAGGAGGGGTAAACAGTCAGATCTCATTGTGGGTTCATTTTAAAAAACACAGGCCCCTTTCTTCCTCTGACTCAGTGGTTCCCAACCTCTGTGACTGCTGAGCAAAAGTGCGTGGATTTAAAAATGTGTTTGTTGGCATTTAATTAAACAGCTAAAAGTGCCACCATTATTATTATAAATTATGTGCCATGCTTTTTTTTGCAACCCATTTACTCGAACATTTTCCAGCATTGTAGGTTTCTGTAAACCACAGATGCCACTGGAAGGTGAGGTCTGAAAAGACGCTGGAAAAACAGCAACAGGTCGCTACAAAACATCCACATTTGTTCCCTAAAAAGCTGCTGGAAACACAACAGAGTCTGGCTTTACATAAATAAATACATAAAGAATTAAAATTAAAATTAAAATTAAAATTAAAAAGTGGTTGCCAGCTTGGCAGGCAAATAGAATAGAAAATAGAGAGGACAATAACTCTAAACATTATTTGTTCAGCCTCTAGTGACCCCTGAAGATTTATCTTTGGGTCTTTAATATTTGCCAAATCTTATGTAAGAGAAATGAATAACTTATCTCTCACTCATTGCATTGTAGTCACTTCAAATGCATATTTTAAAATGTGTTGCATAAGGTTAACCCAATTAGACCTATCCTGACTAAAATAATATATTCTTATATATAAGGGAAATGACACAACAGAAGAGAAAGCAAGACAGGACACCAAAATGAGAGAATATAGAGGATATAAAAGGAGATGTAAGTCAAAACAAAGATTGTGGTAAGGTATGAAAGTCAAATAAAATTATGTGCAAAGAAAAAAGAAAGTAACATAAAAAGAGGAATGCTTTTTCTTCAACAGTAAAGTACAGGCATTCGATGTTAAGGTGTATAGAAAGACAGATGGAGAAGAGAGAGAAACAGTTTAATTTAAGCAGCTCACTGCTCACTGAGTCTAACCACTGATTTATTTAATGTATATTAATGCGGTCAAATCCACACTATATTAATTCTCACACGATAAAGGGAAATATATCGTATATATGTTTCACTGCACGTATACTCACATTGTTCTTCTGCAAGATCTGCAGAGCACGGTTGACATTGTTGAGCGAGTGAACGCGCGTGAATCCTCTCTCCAACCTCACCTACACACACAAACACACACACACACGCACGCACGCACGCACGCACACACGCACACACACACACACACACACACACAGGCAGAGGATATTATTGAGGCATACACAGACCTTGCTGAGGGGCATCCATGAGCGCTACAAACAGCCACATTACAATAAAAGTGTGTGTTTGCATGTGTGTGTATGCCATTACAATAGGGTGATAGTATCAAACAAAGGACAAAGATGATAATGTCTCTCCCGGAGATAGAAGTTGGGGAGAGAAGAGAGGGAGGAAAGGTGGTGGAGAGGGAAAGAGCAAGGGAGAGAAACAAAAAAAAGATAAAGAGAAAAGAAAAGAGAAGAGAGAGTGAGGGATTCCAGCAAAGGTGGAGGAGTTGAAAAGAGCTGGAGGGGGAAAGAAAACAAGGTGGGAGAGGAAGTTTGATTACAGAAGGCTGTGGTCTGCGCAGGTGTGTGTGTGTGTGTGTGTGTGTGTGTTTGTGTGTATGTCCTTCTAAGAGCCAGCTTAGGATTTTAATCTTGCCACTTGGCATTTATTTTTCAGTTTTCATTTCTTCAAGTGATGATTTTGGCATTAAGGTTAAAAATATGATTAGGTTAAGCTGAGGTTAATTCTGTGTTTATGCCATGTGCAAGAACACACGGCGTTGTGAAAGTTTTGCAGTTTTGGTTACAACTTGCTGGAGTCGGTCAGGTGGACAAACACCAAATGATAATCACTTGCGTCACTAATAAACAATGCAATTAACATGCTGAGTGAACTGTGAAATCGTAGTTTCTATTTTTTTCACATTCATTTCGTTACTCCACAGTCTTTCTGCAGAAGGACCTGGAATACGAGCGCAGACTGTATAAAATAATGGACTTAGCCACTGTGACATCAATGATTGGTTTGTGGACTCGAGATCCCTAGTTTTACATTTTGGCCATCACCATCTTGGATTTTTGGAGCCAGTAGTGACAGGCTGGAGATAAACCGGACATAGCTGCTAGCTTGGTTAGTACAGTGCATGTACAGCTATGATTAACTGTCATAATGCTGATGCTAATTTTCACAAAAACAAAATGTACTGAATATCTGACTCCTTAGAGTTGGACGGACACAATTGCCTGCCTTGGAGTGTCTTTCAATACAACGTAACACAGAAAAAGACTTTTTTTTAAGCGACCAAAACGTTACAATTAACTTTCAACATTCACAGTTAAAGTGACAGCTCCAGCTCTGCCTTTACTCTGTGAATCAGTTGGTTACTCCACCAACTGTAACTTCTCCCATGGGCCAACTACTGTGGCAAATGCAAAATGTGAACGGCGCTATCTAGAGCCTGTGTTTGGATGTCTATTCCAAGCTACTGCGTAACAACATAGTGGACCCAGTGAAAGACGACCCTCTCTGTATATAAACGGCTCATTCAGGGATCAAGAACACAAAGATTCAAAGTTTCAGGTGATAATACACAAATGAAAAGATGACAGATAAACTGTTCTAAGCTGCACTGTATGTCTAGTGTTGTTTTTATGTCCACTTATGTGTTTTTTATGCATTGTTAAACAAATGAAGTTTGTAGTTTCCTTGGAATTAACTGAATTTCAAAATCAGAGGTATCTTCTAGCTTTCAACTGTATGTCTGGTTGAACTGAAAATGGTACAGTTTTAATGTGTGCGGTGATGTCTGGCAACCGTTTTTCAAGGCTGTCCTACACAGCATCCGGCTTTTCTCTGCGTGCTTGGTAACATACACTACCAGGACCAAAATAGGTTGCAGCACATGATTGGGAAGGCGAGTGGGGTCACTGTGTGTCACCAGATGTCAGCTGCTCAGTTGTGTAAATAGCTCATTTTGAGTAAGGCTGAGTGCTTCCTCAATGACCCTCCTCACCCTCCGTACAACCGGCTCCAACTAAGCTATCCAGGAAATGGAAGGATTCAGTGGAGGAAATAAGAACAGCCAGGTTATTTGTTCCTTCAGCAGTGAGACTGTTTTATGATAGGGACAGTACAAAGACACAGGATATGATGGTGTTTTGGCCAACAGTAATCATTACGCAATACTTGTAAGGTGCAATACATACATACATTTATTAGCTGATTATAATGTTGATGTAGAGCTTGTTTTGCATAACGGAACGACACACACTTTTTCTCATACGTTTAATTCAAGCTACACTGTGCAACATGGATCTTATAAACTTGGGTATGACATCAAGTCTGATGTATGCAGACTGTACAATGACAACGCCCTCTGAATTCAGGCTACGAGTTACGTCCAAGAACAAAAAGTCATCAGCATGCATCATCCCTCTATGCTGCTTTAGTTGTAAGAGCAAAATGTAAAAAAACATGAATCAAGCACTTGCTATTGTGGCATTTTTGGGTGTCGAAAAAAGGCTAAAGAAGAGGAGCGAAGGAGAATGTGGAAAATGAGGCCAGCTTAACTTGGCATGCCAATTTTTGCAACCAAAGATCGAAGTATGAGCATCTACTAGCATTTAGCATTCACTAGTCGCGCTGATCAGTGCGTCATTTCATGCTGCATTTCTGTTGGCTGGTTAGTAGCCATAGGTCGTAACAGCAGTCACACAGTGAAACGGCCATCCCAAATTTCTGACACTGTCACAATTCTCCAAGTCTGTCTTTGACTGTAAGACCGTGACATGGCCATTCTTAAACATCTCTCACTGGGAGACGTAGGACTACTGTTTTAGAGCCATGACCAAAGACATCACCACATTTCTGTCACACTGGTCATCTTTCGTGTTGGACACCCCATAATCACACTGTTTATGTCCCGCTTTAGTGCACAGGAAGTATCACATTTCGACCGATCATCAGGCATACAGAGAAAGGAGATGTTTATTTCCAACAGTGCACCACATAACAGCGCATGTAAGCTATGTAGTATTTATACAGTAAACACAGTGACTATCAGGTTTAACTCTGCCAACTGGTCGACTGCAGTACTTTCATACAGCAGTCTGTTTCCCTTAAAGGCACACATTAAGATGTCACCCATCTGCACTGCTTCATTTTCTCCACACTGATGGCAGAGAGAAATACTGACTCAAGGTCTGGCATCTGGTTTGTTTGTTTGTTTGTGGATATGTGACTGCTTATGAATTATGTCTTTGCATGTGTATGTGCGTGTGTGTGTGTGTGTTCATACAAGCTCATGTCCTGACAGCCCCTCCAGCAGCTCCAGCAGGCGTCTTCCATCACACAGGTCTGAGAACAGATCATCCACAGGTGGTTTCCCTGTCTAAAACACAGATACACATGCAATCATCACTTTAACTGTATGTAAATTTCTATGTGCATTAATGATTAAGATTCAACTGATTCATGAATGCAAAGTTACATTTCTTTAAGTATGTAGATGCATTTGGCTGTAAAAGCAGAATAAGCAAACACTGCAGGCAGTGACATGAGGTCAATTCACCATGTAAAGGTCAGGAGCTAGATCCCCATACCGGCGACTCGGCTCGTCGATAACAAGCACACATCAGAGTTGTTGGGAGTACAGAGAGACGTCTTTTGAGAAAGCATAAATCAGCCCTGCGTTATATGCGAAGATAGCAGTTAATACCCAAGAGGTTGTTCTTTATCAGTGCTGATAAGTCTTGGATTACAAGCTAGCAGTTACTTCACACTGGAAACAACACTGTAGGCTGTGTACAGTGAGTCTTCTCTAGACCTTCGCAGCAGCCAGAGTGAAGGGAAAGGGAAAAATGATGGGCTTTATCAGCACATAAGTAATACATAAAAAATAGCTTGTTTAGCTGGTTGTTTTGTTTATTTGGCATTTTTTAACAGTCTGCATTTAAGCCTCGCAGACAGACTCTCACTCAAAGCGGCTACACCCTTAATTATGCTTAACTTCAGCCTTAATAAAATATAAACCGGTGAGTTATATTAAAAGTCATCCCCATACAGTTGTAATGAATGAAGGAAATGAGCTATAGAGATGTTTCTTCTGTACCAAGCTGTAAACATTTTATCTCTTCAAGTGGCCATTCGAGGAACTGCAGTTTTTGACACTTCCATATTGGCTTAATTTTTCAGCCCCGTTGGTGGCCGCTGGTGGTTTATAAAATACCCTCAAACATCATCATTATTTCTCACATATAGTTTACCTCAGTCGCCTCCACAGAGCGACTGCTCTTAACTTGCAGCCGATCAATTATTTTAATTTAACTTGGATATTGCAAATGACCTTCCCATGCCCACGGTTTATTAGAGGTGTCATAACAGATTTGAGATCAGCTAATCTGGACTAATTTTTCAGCAACACTTGATTTAGCATGGTGAGCAGTGCGTTCGTATTATTTAAAAAATTGAGAAAAAGCCTACTGAAGTAAGTAATTATGAGAAAGTGTAAGAGGAATTGATGGAGACAGGAAAGGGGCAAGGACACAGACAAAAAAGTAAGTAAAGTAAAGCCTTTCTTCTACATGTTTGCCAGTAGCATCACTTACAAATAGCATCATGAATCTTCCCTGCATTATTACTGTCCTGGTTACTGTGGCAGAGATCTCTTTTCCAGCATCGATCATGCATTATTACAACAATGGCTGCCATGTACAAGTCCCCACTCCTGCATCTAAAATGCATTAGCACCAGCAGCGAGACAGAAAGAAAAAAGTAGAAATGACCCAGAACTGTGCGAAAAAAATAAACACAATACAGACAGAAAAGTGAAAAAGAAAAAACACTCTTCTATAATGACAAAATTCAGTTATCAATCTTCTGAAAAACAACTTCTCCCTATCAGTGTCTCATTTTCTCACATTTTCCATTCATTTCTTCTCTCCCTCCATCTTATATTTTACACTCAGTCTCCCCCACACATTCTCTCACATCTCATCCTCCGTCTCTTATGTTCTTATTTTCCCCTCTCTGTCTATCGTTCTCTTTTTCCATCCCTTTCTGCCCTTCACCTATGCCTCTCGGCATTGTCCTGAGACTCTGTGTTATTGAGTCATTCTCCATTCGCCAGGGCAGTGTGTCTGTGTGTGTGTTGGGAGTCGATGTATTATTTGAATGGGGCTGTGGACAGTCGGTGGGTGTGGGTGATAAGTGAAGAAACCACAGGCGAACACAGATAAAAGAAAAGGAAACAAGACACAAAAAAGAGGCATATGCACATTTGAATATTACTACTGGAAAACAGAACACACACACTCTTCCTGCCCACTCACACCCATTAAAAATCCCTCTCTTGTCTATTTAGTGATGGCCTCCTTCATATTTCCAGTCCATTTCAACAATGGAGCCAGCTCTCCAGGTGTTCTCTGGGTTGAATTGATGTTCCTGTAAGTGCAGCTCTCAGAGGAAGCACTTGAACCTTAGAACCTGGTCCGTACTTATAAGTGAGGAATCATCAAAAATGTACACAGATGTATCCGACTCTCAGACTCCATCCAGAGCAGATGTCGTATTGATTTTACAGCAAATGATTTCTATTTTTCTTGCTCTTTTTGTGGCTGTATTGTTGCATGAACAGAGCAGCACTTTCTGTTATCACTCAATCTAAAGAGCCATTAAGCAAGTGGAGCTGGAGGGGCAGCACCACCGAATGGCCCTGACCTCTGACCTCCCCGTAGAGACTGAATGAAAACTAAATATTGTTTGGGGCAAAAGTCACAACACTCAGACACAGGACTACTATAGACTATTGGCTTACGATATCTCTCGGGAAGAAAGCCCCAGAATCACTGTGCAAAGCTGTTTTATCAACTAGTTAGCTTTTAGCCACCTAAAAAGTGTCCGCTGAGGGTGAGCTGCAGCTCCCCCGGTGGAGTGTGTGTCCCATATAAGCAGAGTCCAAAGTTTGTTTCCATCCTGGAGCCCTATGCTGCATGTTACCCCCCACCTCTCTGGTGAAAATTGATGATCTCATTAAAAAGTTAGTGAAAATTAACCTTGCTAAATCGTTGATGTACACTATAAATTGTAACCATGCTGTGAGTGTTGTGTTTTCAGTGAGAATGACAAAATGAAGTAAGCTTTAAAACACCAATATGCAACATAAATGGTTTTATTTTTCAGGTTGCTGATGGACACTCTCAGCCCATCATTAAATATCAAATGCAAATGGACGACTTATTCACAGTGAATTAAAAAAAATTAAAAAGGGGATGGTGGAACATCCCCTCTAAAAATAAATCATCACAGGAAACTGTTTTTTTGCTAATTGTTTTGGAGTAACTGCACCCAGTCTAATAACCCAACCCGTCCTGCTAATTAGTGGTAAAAACATGCTTTTTCCACATCCTGTGTAGCCAAGTAATAGTCCTCAAAAATGGTCAATTGTTTTTACACTTTGGGCTTTGTGCATAAAATACAGTGTGCACAGAAATGTAGCTAGTTACATTGTGTTTCAAATTACCATTATTTTAAAGCTACATTGATATAAATGTAGGAAATAACATTCAGGTGCTGTGTTGAGAGCACTGAAGCTCATCTTACAGTCCGCTGCTATGAATGATGTTTGGCAACATGCTCCAAAGAAGAAAAAAAACAAGAAAATTATTTATAAAAATAAAGTATTCCTGATTTACCAACAGACTGAGACTGTTTTGGGGTAACGTGAGGGGCAGCCTGTTCTTTGCATCTGCCAACAAATATGTGTGAAATCACAGCTGCTTCTGTGGCACACTCAGCCCTGATTTGTTTTAGCACTTATGTATCTTTTTATCTTCTTCCAACACAAACTGGGATTTACATCTGCACACAAAAACAAACACACACCATCAATACTCCACTATCACAAACACACACACACACACACACACACACACACACTGCAGAGACACAAATACATTTTGATGTATATCTGCCTAACTATAGGGTATAACGGTTCATGACAGACCGTCCCACAAACACAAGCACATTTACATTTTACAATTACTACCACAAGGGTGTGACGACAATGCCAAACGCCACTGACTCATTTCTAACGTGTGTGTATGTTAGTGTTTCAGTCTTTTCAAAGCATGACTTCACAAGGTGATTTAGTCTGCATCAAGGACAGTTTATCTTTTCTCATCTTTAAAGAGAAAACATGTTATTGCCAGATTACAATTTAAATAAGATTAAGCTGAAAGCTCAGAGGTTAGCTCATTGGAGAATGTTAAATCTGTGAGAAGGACATGAAAGCTGTGTGACTACTGAACTGAACTGTTTTCCCACTACGCTTTCACTTGCGTGTGAAAGTATAACGAAGTGTCTGTCACAGTCCATGGAGTCCAATGACCATAAAAATTTAAAACAAAATCCTGTTTATTATCACATAAGCCAGCTGGAAGCTGGGACTCTGAGAACACAAAGTCTTTAAAAAGTTGAAAACAGCAATGATGGGACTAAAAGCTACTTCTAATATGTATATGATGTCCACAGTGCTTCTGTATTGGACAGCCTGTCCAGTAGGGGTGCAGCTTTAAGTGACCATCTGTCTCTTTTTATTTCAGAATATTGAGATTTATAGTTTTACCAGTAATCCAATGGGCAGAGTAAATGCTGGCATTGTATGTGCAAACTATAAATGTGTTACATTTGTACATAATTATTTAGCAGATACTTTATGTTTCAACAACACTAGTTAATGTATAATTAGGGTTTGGCACAAAACCCACTGGGTGGTCTAATAAGGCAAATCCAACTAGAACCGCGGCAATGTCTCTGAAAAAATTTACTGTTAATATAGCATATATCCTGGTTGGTAAAAAACACAACCACCCTCAAGGTGACCTTGAGAGTGATGCGGTACAGTGTGTGTCCCACACAGGTGGAGGCCACTGTAATGGCATGGGTTCAATTACAGCTTGTGGCCCTTTGCCGCATGTCATTCCCCTGCTATCTCTCCCAGGTTTCCTATACAAAAAATGCATTTATTGCACTATCCTGGCAGGAAACACAGCATTGTCTTAGTAATACAGCAACTGCTGCGTGTCATTATTACTGCTGGAAAAGGAGTCATGTTTCAGCAAAAACAACCATTTCCCGTGGCACTATCCCAGGTGTAAAAGCAGCAACAGATTGCTAAAGAATCGCTAACCTAAGTGTCATGCCATCCACCATCCCCTCCACCTCCCAATGACAAAGTCAGCTTATATGACTTCACTTTAGAAATGTTAATATTATAACAATGAAATGTACAAATAACACTGGTTTACACAATTATACAATGTCAAAACTGTATTCTGGCAACTGGGCTGACGTGTGTGTAACTTAAGCTACTCACGGGCGCCCAGTAGCTCAGTTAGTAGAGCAGACAACCCTTAAACAGAGGCTGCATCCTCACTGACGCGGCTGCGGTTTTGATTGCAGCCTTGGCCCTTTGCTGCTTGTCATCCCCTCTCTCTCCCCCTTTAATGCTTGAACTTTCCTATTAAATTAAAGGAAAATAAAGCCCCCCAAAGTAATCTAAAAAACAACAAAAAAAACCCTTTAGCTATTCACAAAATGTGATGAGTAATATCACATTCTAGTCATATACTTATATTAATTAAATAATAAATAAGGCATGATTTGTGGAATCAGCACACATCTTAACTGCGTCTAAAGAAAAGCACAATGGATATACAACATCTGAAAATATAAAAAATTAAAATTGCACGGGGCTATAATACATGACTTCTCTCTAAAAGAAGAGAGGTTGTGTAAATAATTGAGGAAGGTGTGAATTAAAAAATCTGGTATAAAGTGCCTTTGATGTAATAGTATATGAAGAAATAAAGATGGCTATTGAAAAGATCTGAAAATCTGTTCTGGCCATTTTGATTGTAGTTTTTAAGACGCTTCCTAACTTCAGCTGGTCGGTATCTATCTACCGTCAAATCACACAAGATGCCAGGCTTCAATATTTGATCATGACGTGTAAATAACATCTGGGGAACATCTGTCAAGTTCCAAATTGCACCGCACAACTAATCTGGGAAACAGTGATGAAAAGTTATTGAGGCTTTTGTTTCTTTAATTTCTGAACAGATTTATGACCAACTGTAGAGGAGGGTCTGTTGAGTGAAACAGATCACAGTGTGTGCATGGTGCCTGTGTGAGAGTGAGCCTGAGTTATGACTGAGAAGTGGTGGTTATGTTTGTGGCAAATCGTGCCTGTTGTGAAGAATGGAAGGAGACCAAAACAAAGAGATTCAGATGCTGTCATTTCATTTTTAATGAATGACAACAACTAAATCAGAAAACACTACGCAGACACTAAACTGTGTCTACTATAAGTGAAGGTCAAACCTGTGTTTGCCCCCAGTTCCTCATACCAGACACAAAGCCACAGTCAGCGATGAAAAAAAATCATAAGCAGAGATGTTTTACTTTGTCAGCTCCTATAACTGAATTTTCTAGAAGGAACCCTGTAGCTTAACTCTAAATCACAAAGACAAAAGATGACACAACATATGCAACCTGCACATTCTGATCTGAGGATAGTTAAAGGAAGACAACCATGCATTTGAGTGATTGGGTAAACAACAGCCAACTGAAAGGCTTCTCTCAAGCCGCCCACAGAGCACTTATCTTCATTCTGGAAGTGTCTGGATTTCACTGAGATAACAGTCGACGTGACACATTTAATGATAACGTCTTGTGTTGAATGGCTGCATTGACTCATCACTATTTTTTGTTCCTGACAGGCGACATCAGCTGTCTGACTCAACAGTGAACGGACTCCCCGTGTAAGCATCACACACTCTTAGAAATAAGAAATCCAAAAGGGTTCTTCCTAAAGGGTCGAGGTTTAACACAGAATGTGTGGCTTTTTCTGTGGTGAAGAAAGGGTTTTTCACTGATCCTTTGTAAGACTAACAACATTACATTAAGAACCGTTTTTATCCTGACCACCATGTTTACCCATATTTCAAATGCTTTTTTTTAGATTATTATTTTTTGGGAGATTTTAACTTTATTTGATAGGACAGATAGTGTGAAATGGGGGGAGAGAGGGAATAACATGCAGCAAAGGGCTGAGGGTGATATCAAGCCCACACCTGCTGCAGCATGGACATTGCCTTTGTTCATAGGGCACCCGCTCTACCAGGTGAACTACTGGGCGCCCCTTGAAATGTCATTTTTTAGTGTTACTGTATCTGGAAAATCCCTAATCAATTAATTTAACTCATGTTCTGCCATAGCTGATATCTTTGGCATCATTTCATGCCACATCTGTCAATGGAAATTTACTCTATTTTTATTATTTTTTAAGGGTAGCTGGCACTTGGTCTTTTCAATTTGACTGATTGTATTTGAATTTGAAGTTTTGGTTTCCAACCCACTGCACATTACTAAAGGCTGTTGTGGTGATTTAGCACCGGCAGGAACGAAAAAGTGTTCTTCTATGGAGACAAGCTGAAGAACCTTATATCCTAGTTCATAAAAGAGCAGGAAAGAAATACAAAGAATAACTGCAGTTTTAGTGCAGATACTTGGGCCCTCAACACCCCAGGTCCATATCTAATTAAATTAATATAACATTTAATTAAATTGTCACAAGTTAATTGACACAACGGCCAACCCAAGGCCAGACAATATTCCAGAATAGAGAGAGCTGGTTGGTCTCTGAGGCAAAACATAATTAAGATGCCATTTATATTCTATTGGGCTTCATGTAATTTATACTTGTGTAAAGAGCATTGGTCATGAAAAAATAATTGTAACTGAGCAAGCAAACATGTATGTTTGTTCAGTCTGGTAACTAACCCATATGTAGCTATGGTGTGCCTGATTTTCATTCTCCCAGTGCTTCCCTTTTAACAACTCGGTGTATTGAAGACAAAACAGCAATCAGAAATACTCAGAACATCAGGAATGAAGTAGTCCCATTTTCCAATTGTCTGGAAATGTGGCACACTGTATTCTACTTTTCCCTCAGTTTACAGGTACAACTAACTGAGACGACAGGAAATGAGGAAAGAGAAAGATGAGTTAAGATGACGTCAGCCTCTGGGGCTGAAAAATCAAGCCAACACCAAAGTGCTAAAAACTGCCCTTCCTCAAATGGCCACGAGAGGCTGGCACCAAAAGCAAGTCAATCCCCACAGAACTCCATGTTAAAATGCCCAACTCGAACTCTGTTTACAGCCTGGTATGAAGAAAAAACTGGGTGTCCTCATCTAATTTAAACATTCATGACAACTGCACAGGGGGTGAATTTTTATACAATTACTTTACTTATTTTATTATTTTTATTTATTTTGGAGTTTGGAGCCAATCGTGTTCCAATATGTAGCTAACACATGTGATATGGAAACTGGAAGCTTCCAGGTCACAAACACAGAGAAAGGTGTGAAAAGGTATGAAAACACAAATTTAAGTGGGTATCTTTACTACACCTACATGGGAGATCTGAACAAGCAGGCCTTTAGGGGTTGTGAGGGAAAGCGAGTTTATCTAATAATACAGAACTCATCTTTACAGAGTAGTTTTCTTACATAAAAAAACAATAATACGGCTTTAATTCTTCTGACAAGATGTAAACTGAGATGATGTACAGAGGTAAGCTTCACTGCAGAATGCTATCAGCAATTTCACAGGCAGAAAGCTGTGAAATATATCTATTTAATTCATTTCTCCGAGGGTTTCAGAGTCTCTCTCTCTATAAGCCACAACAGACACAGAGAGAAAAACGCGCTCATACACAGTGATTTTCCAGTCAAGGATCTCGCTAATTGTCGTTTTCAGATGGATTTTACATGACTTTAAGCAGCAGCATTTACCACGGTGTCTAGTCTGTGTATCCTTTAAATCAGAATTCAACAGATTCAGATGCTCTTGTTGCCTCCAAATACATGTTTCCGAGATTAGGTGACTCATGAGTAAATCACAAGATTTCACGCAGGTTTCATGCTTTTGTTGTAGAACTAAAATGAACATGTCAACAACGATAAAATCTTACCCTGAGGTGGTTACATTCTTCATTTTTAAGCAAATTAAAACAAATACTGCAGCAGTTGGTAAAGGTAAAGAAGAAAAGCTAATTACTTTGTGTCAACGGAGAACAACACAGACACCTCACAGTAAGAACGCATTCAAATAATCGCACATTTTATCATCTCTTGCACAAAAGACAGAAAAGCTCTAATGTATGATTGTGACCCTGGTTTGCTAAATAACCATGAGGCAGTTTAGCTGGAGGGTGAATTACTGTATCTTCAGACTGTACATATGCATGCTGAACAGAAGACGAGGAAAAGAAATCCATGCTATGGAAATAAAGAAAAATCGACTGGTAAATTGTATGCTGGACAGTACATATAACAACCTCACTACTAGTTTGTGATTGCAAACATTTCCTAAAAGTTGCACAGTGAAAATCTCTTTGTGAATTTCCATGCAGGATTCCAGTTTCTCACAGGGACAAACATAAGTGTTCTGAACATTTTAAGCCTTGTCACTTGTCTTTCTACCACAGTTATTTCAATTAGTTGTTTTTGAGCACTTCACTAAAAAGACAGAAATTTGTCAGTTAAAACAGCATTGGAAATTGATGTCACTGATGGCTTTTCACAAAAAACAGTTACATCTCAGGGTATGAGCTGCCATCCAGCCAACTCGTCAGAAGAAAATGTGTGTATGTTTTTGCAAAGCACAGGTATGTTACATTTGTATGCTTCATACTTATCATGTCAATGTTTCTGAAGTGACAATTTTTATGATGTGTATGAGCTGGCTTCGTCATGGAGGCGACTGTGGATGGCAGAACACATATGAGGTGTTTTTTCCCACCAGCAGATCTGTGTGGTTTAGTTCAGTTCAGTTCAGTGCAAATTAATTAATTTATTTGCAACCGGATTATTGTGTTGCTCCTGTCAATGCACTAACTCGCTATTTAGAAATATCCAGTGAAGAGAGACTCTCACTCCAGCCTGCAGCCCTGTTGGGTGGACGATAAAAAGTGAGCAGACTTCACTCTGTATCACCAGTGAATAAGGAATTACAGCGGGAGCTGCTGGACGGAGCAGTTACAACAACAGAGTACTGTCTGCAGTAAAAACGCTAAACAGATCTAGGGTTTAGGTACCTCTTCATACGTAATACTTTCAGTTCCAAAGGAACTATACCAAAAGCTTTTGATGGCATCGCAGTTATAAATGAGACACCAGTCAAGCTGCAGACCACTATTCAAGACCAACAAACAACAACACAGGTTTTTGAGTGACGGATGACAACTTTTCTAGCGGCTCTTGTGCTGCCAAACGTGAGCATAATTTAGTGACCAGTCACCGCTTCTCCAGTTAGCTCAGCGATATTGATTAAAGATTCAATATTTGACATCTTAGCATAGTTGAGTGTGTGTGCATGCTGACTTCATGTTGTGTTTACTCAGGTTTACTTCAACTGAAAACTCAAAACACTGCATGCACAACAACTTCAATTAGCATTTAGATTCAAAGCTGCTACAAGTTTTGAGAAATGCCAGCGGCCTGTATCACACACAAAGAGCGTGTTTAAGTGTTGACATAGATCACCAGAGCAGATGATCAACTGGGGACACATGGATGAGAGTACTGCATTCTTCACAAGGTAAGCTGTCCGACGGAGCAACTTGACCAAAACTATGCATTTATTTAAAGGTGCAGCTACCCAGAGCAACAAGGAAGATACGAGTCTGACTGACTGTGTGTCTTAATGTGTGTTTTATATGTTGTATGATCAGACAGCATATTTTGTTTCCTTGCAGTGAGACTCAAACCAAAAGGCAGTGAACACTAAAGCTATAATATTGGGATAATTTGATGTAATTTCACTCTGGTGGCTCACTCCAACTTTGAACTACTTTCCCCTTGATGGTAATCAAACCCTCCAGTGCACCGTCCTCTGGAATACTCTGTATTTTTGTGGGTGTGCAGCTTCAGGAGCCTTTTGTTTGAAGAAATTTTTACCAAGAAAATTATTTCACACACAGAAAACTGTGTCTCTTCCATCCTATTCCCCTGAGATCACAGAGATGGATAATTAAATATATAAACGTAATTTAAGTAGCCATCTCATCCCATAACATTCAAATGAGTATGCAAGCAAGCTGTTTTGTTTTCCTCGTACTGATGATGTGTTGGATTTAATTTAATGGGTTACACTCTAAAAGCATGAACCAACACAAACAGACATATGTAACTTCATAAACCTAACATTAATCGAAGCAACCTTGTATTACGGACAGCAGAGCAGAAACAATTCAGAAACAAAACTGCACACAGGTGCATGATTTTGAACTATTTTGCACAGCAGTTTGCCAAAAACACAGTCAGCAGTGAACCAGTGAAAATGACTTTGAACAGCTGCCATTCAGAAAAACCTCAAAACAGCACACTCACCTTTTTAAACTTCATCCAACGACCTTTAAATCTATAGCACATCGCAAGTTATGAACTTCAGTAGACAGAACAAGCAGCCCAATCTATCTTACTTCCCCCATGCTGCTCTACAGTATGTTTATTTTAGTTTTGACTTGGAAAAAGATCACTTAGCTGTTATACTGTTTGAAAGCTACTCATTTTCACACCTTTATTCAGACCTGGTCAGACAATGAAAGAAGAATTTATCAGGGATCATAGAGGGCTAACAGAGGAGGGTGAGAATACTAAAGGCTACTGAAAGTATAATAGCTATCCTCAGCCTCCATTTAATGAACTATGATAAGCTTTGACCCAGGCTGTTCTTCTCATTCGCTGCTGTTATGTATAACCCATGGAAAGTAATCCACCAAAATCTGTATATAACCCAGATAATCACGAGCCAGTAATTCATATATAAACTATGTAATCTGGAGGGCTGTGATCAAGTGACCAATGCACTGATGGGAGTATGGGTATTTTCCTCAAAAATCCAAATTGGTCAGGCCCTAATATTTAACATGCATACATGAAAGAGTACTCTCCAGATTTACAGTGTTTGCAATGCTTGTTAATTGCTAACCAGCTCCTCGGATGTAATGCTGTTTCATTCATGTGGATAAACACGCACAAACATTTTATTTACTGTAAATTTTTGTCTGATTTCCTTTTCTTGTAAACAAAACAGAAGCAGTGCAAAATTGGCCCACACTTCAAACTTAAGTCATTCTTTTTTTCACTTGTGAAAAAGTCCAAATGTCACAAAGATGACATCAAAACAACAGCAATGCAATGCAGACACATTGCTAAATGTAGATACAACAGAGTAATAATCCAGAATAACCACCCGGCTAAGGGCTAATAATTATCAGTATTGCAATAAGGAAAGTCATTCAACAAAATCAAGCTTGTACCATCAGCATAACAAAGCTTCCTGGAATACCGAAACAAGGAAATTATGATTTCCTGACGCCTGCCTTCGCTCCTCATCCTCTCATGTCATCTCACTTCTCTTTTTCTTTTTGTATCCTTAGCTTCTTTGTCCTCTCCTGCCCCCTCTTCATCCGCCTTCCTATCAGAGTCATTCTGCAGTTTTTGAGGACCTGAGCAAACAGTGACAGCCAGGGTGTGAAATTAACACCAGGCAATGGACGAATGCTGTCCTCACCTCTCTCTGTCACCCTTTTCTCTCCATTCTTGGATGAATGAATCGTCCATTCTGGTCTTACAAAAAAAACCCCAAAAAACAACAACAAACACCTAAATAATTATCTACCAATCAATTAACATATATGCATTTGAAAATAATAATAATGATGATAATAATAATAAATATGATAATAATAATAATAAAAATTCAAAGAATTTCTTTTAAACTAAATCTTACAAGAGAAGCTCTAACAAATGAAAATACAGCAATACAAATTCCTCTCTCTACACCAGCCAAAACAGACCAAGGGCAAGAATTACAAAACATGTTTAAGTTGGGTGATATCCTGTTCTAATAAACAAATTGTTTAGTATTCCTTGGATGCACACTCCTGATAGTCGCTTGCCAACCCTTAGCAACAAGCAAAAAAAATTCTCTCGTTTGCAGTTTTACCTTTCAACAACTCCATTTTTAACTCAATAAAACCACCAGCAAACCAGCTGGATCCCAGGTCGTCCTACTCGGAAGCTGACTGTAGCACTACAGCTGGATTATGGAGGTAACTGCAGCGCTTCCAAAGCTTCGCTCGGCATGTCTGTAAGTCACAAGAGGCATCACTTGGCTTTGTTTTGTCAAATTTTGAACTTAGTCTCAGTCTGTGTTTTTGGGTGACTTTTACAAAGTAATTATAATTTTCTATAGACTTTCTTATATATTAAATTGCTTATTACTATATAAAAATACATATTCCAATTCCAATGACCGAATTCTCTGAATGTTTATTGCTATTTGAAAGTGTGCACTTGCATTATTATGTAACCGTATTATTATTAAATTGGTGGCCAAAATGGTCTCAAAATTAAAATAATATTGTTCTACGCAATTATATCTGGGACAATATATTATCAAAAAAACTAGTTACAGTGACAGGCTATCTGGGAGATGAAAGTGCAATAAAAGTGTCAGTAAAGTAAATTACAGGTGACATGTTGCAGTGAACGCTGCACTGGAATGGAATCTAATACTCCTGAATAAAGTACCAGCTGTGGTTGGGAAACAACAACAACAAAAAAAGCTCCGTTTCCTGCCCTGGTGACGGATCCTCATATATTCCTGAAGTGCCTCTTTTTATGGTTTGCTGAGTAGCAAATCACACTAAAATCAGACACGACGCGGCTCCGCTGCCAGGCATCTCTCCGGCTTTTTTCTCTCCATATTTCTCATGCTTGCCGCTACCATACCTTCCACCTCCTGCCATCCATAACTCGTTCGCTCTCCCCTCCTGTCCCTGTCTGAACTTTTGTTTTCCCCTTACTCATTTTCTACTGCTTCTCCACATTCCTTCCTGCATCCCTCATCTCCTTCCCTCACTTCTCTTATATCTCCCATCCTATAATCTAACTTTCACCCATCTGCTGTCTCTCTACCTCTTACTCTCCTGAGGCTTGTGTTTGTGTGTGTGTTTGTGTGTGTGTGTGTGTGTGTGTGTGAGACAGAGAGAGAGAGAGAGAAAACGAGAGAGAGCGAGAGAGACTCATCTATCTAGGATAGGGTACTCATTATGCTCTGCTGGGTTTGGATGGATGAGGGGATCTCTCTCTCCTGCGTATCTCTATCCCCCTCTTTCTATCTCCTTGCCTCCCACCGCCAAATTTTCTCCCTCTCTCTTTCTCTTAGTTATGGTTAGAGGGGATCTGGCAGGCTGGATGGAAAGGATAGGAGAAGGGATGGCAGTAAAAGTGGAAGGGAGGAGAAAAGGAGAGGGTAAGAGTATGCAATAAAAGGAGAGAAAAGGTTAAGGAAAGAGGTGAAGGCAGAAGACAAGAAAAGACCTCTCCAGCCCGTCTGTCCTTTTCTTGGCTTTAATCACCTGGCTCAGATCAGACTTGTTTCAATAGCTTTACTCTCTCACACACACACACACACACACAAATGAGCACCAAGATGCACACATACCGTATGCACATGCACACACCTAAGTCTCCATCGCCATGGCAACAGCACACTTCTAGTACCCTTGTAATCAACTTTGAAAATAGGGACAGAAGTGATGTGTCGGCACGCACAAAACACACACACACACACACCGCAAATAAAAACACGTGCATAAACACGGGAAAGTAATTAAAATTAAATTCAAAACAAGTCATTCATTCCCCATTGGGAAGGACTCTGTAAGTGAGTTGCGGGACAACAAAGTGCAACAGACAACAATCAAGCAATAGAAATGAAAAAAACTTGGCCAAAAAAATACACATTTTCTTCAAAAATCACAAATATAGCACTTAGAATGACAAGAAAAGGGGAATCTGAAAAATGTGCAACACTCTCCTGCCCCCTTTATCCTAGCTTTACCGAACCCACTCTCCAGAGAGAATGGACGTGGCAGGAATAACCTTTGTGTGTTTGTGTTTGTGTGTCTGAATCACAGCCATAAAAGGAAATGCCTCAGAAATTGTCCGTGACTCTGAGAGACGAACAGAAAACAGCCCCAGATGAAAGGAGGTGGAAGACGTTGCCAGCGGTTAAGAAAAACAACAACAACAACAAATCCTTCCCTCCTGTTCGTTTTCTTCAGAAAATAGGAGGAGGAAATGAATGAAAACAAAATAGAGGAGAGGAGGAGGGTTCAGACGGGGAGAAGAATTGAAGTCGACAGAGTATGAAGAGACAGGTAGGTGTATTCCCTGCTCTCCCAAACAACTGTGTATGGATGGTACCCCACAAGATGAACAATATCTCAAAACACACACAGAGCCCTCTCTTCTTTCATTACCGGTCCCATATTGCAAAAAGTCAGATGCCCGTGGTATTTTTTAATTAGAAAGCAGGTACAGGTGCTATATACTGTAAAAGTATCAAAATGATCAATCGACACAGAAATGCACACAGTCCCTATTCAAACACTGTGCTTTTAAATGAACCCTCAGGATTTCTGTAGAGTTGTGCGGTTACAACTGTACCACACGGAGGTAGAAACTGTCACTTTCGTTCAACGACTGCAATGACAGTGTAGCGATGCTGAGAGCGCAGATGT
The DNA here is from genome assembly GCF_026936395.1 of Plectropomus leopardus. Lineage (NCBI taxonomy): Eukaryota > Metazoa > Chordata > Actinopteri > Perciformes > Serranidae > Plectropomus > Plectropomus leopardus. The sequence goes on from NC_142199.1 coordinate 9,624,288, forward strand.
GGAAGATCCACTTGAGAACTCGGCTGATGGATCCTGATGCATGCGCATAAAAACTAGCCATTCATAAACTTAACCATGTGCGCCAGCATGTGCATTTGTTGACATCACAGTAGCGGCATCCCAGACCGCAAAGAGCAGACACAGAAGGATACCTAAAACATAACATGTAGATGCGGAAATCCACTTACACAGCTGTGCTGTGTATGTGGCGACTTGGGATGATAACATGTTGTATATTCAGTCAGAGTGTTTGAGAAAAAAAAAAGTGGTTTTAGCACATTAAAATATATAAACACGCTCTTACAGATTTTGTGTCATTTGTTTCAAGATTTGGAGAAAAGTTAAAATAGTCGTGAAAATAAGAGAAACTGATCACAGTCTAGTTAGACCAGACAGGAAATAGAAGGTTTAGTAAATGAAGTGGATGACGGAAAGGAAACAGTTATATGTCTTACCTTAGCCAACTGTGAGTTTACCCATTTTGTGAAAGTCTTCTTCTGAACGTCTTCTCTTTCATCTGCCGGAAGGAGAAACACAGTCAGCCAGGAAAAAGAAGCTCTGTATTCCTGTGTGTGTGTGTGTGTGTGTGTGTCATGTCAGATGTATGGCAGAAAGTCAAAAAGAACATGAAAAGGGCACACCAACACTTTGATAAATACCAGCACATACAAGAATCCAATCTCTCCGACTGACTGGTTGACAATCCATCGGAGCATGGGCTTGTGTCCCGTTCAAACACACACACACACACACACACACACACACACACACACACACACACACACACACACACACACACACACACACACACACACACACACACACGCCGCAAGTGGTGCTTAGCTCGATAAGAGGCTCCTCTAATTTTGCTCAGGGCTAATTGCATCCTCATCATATCAATCAGCGTGCCACTTACAGGCCGTCAGCGTCACGTCACATGACAGACTGGAGTGAGTCTGCACAGTTTCCACTTGTTGCCCTCACAGAACGACCCCTCTGTACTACTAAAATATCATTACTGTGATCACACATTCAATGTGGAGCTGTTTGCTATTTGCTTCCCATCAACACAGATGCTTTAGTAAAAAATTGTATGGAACGAACATAGTGGATCCGGTCTGGAAAAGTGACTCACTAGTCATTTCTTATGTTCTGAATGTGTTTGAAATTTTCATTTAGTGAGAATAGGTGATATTACTTTGTATCCAAGTGTCATTTTGGATTAAAACCCATTATATGAAGTATTCACTACACTGCAGAATTATCCAATAAGAGGTTTAAAAGTCAGTTTGTACAAGAAACTCTTTCTTTCTGTCAGTTAATCACATTTCCTTCAGCCTTTGCATGCAGGGGTGAAAGTTGGCCAGTACAGTCTGGTAAGCTGCTCCGTAACACTAAAAGATTACGTGTCAGTACGGGAACACAGTCTGGGAAGGAGGGCACAGCTGCCTGCCTAAAACAGTTTGGTAAAGTTGAAAAGATATTCACAACTTCGAACTTCCTGGATCAATAACTCATTAAGCGAAACGTTGTTAAAACACAAACAATTGCTCTTCCCAAGTATAGTAAGGTAAACAACAAGCTTCAACTTAATTTCCATCAACACGAGGTGTTCCCCAAACTGAACAAGTGATGCTGATCTCTGAGTGCAGCCGGCTGACGAGTGTGAAAGGACGCCGTCTACAAAGTGTAACGCAGAAAAGAGATCGCATATCAGTCATCTCCTGTTGGTTACACTGCATTTTGTTTATGGAAAAATGTGCTTTTACATAATTTTGGGGCATTTTCAGAGAAAATATATTCAATAACTTTACTCTTATACAGTGTAGTTAAAGATTTCAAGATTTAATAATTTGTTTGTTGTTATTTTCTTGTGTTCTTGCTCACATTAAAAAAAAAGATGTTCCTCCCAGCCCACAGCAGTCCAACAAGAAAAGATAATATTCTGCATCTACAATATTTCCTTTGCTTTAAAACACTACAACAGTGCACCGCTAACTTTTTTAAGGTTCATTTTTGTCTTTTTGCCTGTATTTGATAAGACCGCAGTTTCAGAATGAAACGGGGGCAGGTAGAGACTTATAAACTGTTTAACTGAACTGCTGTTGTTCAAGTGCATGTTGTTGCATGTGTGTATCCCACTGCTGCCACTTAGGTGCCAATCCTCTGGAACCCCCCTGATGAAAATTGTTAGCTCTGTCAGCACTATTGCTGTTATAATTTTCTTTCCTGATACCACCCTCTGAGTAATTATCAATAACTTTACCATGATTGCCAAAGACCAAGAGGAAGCTAACCATTGCATTTTCTTTGTGTAACTTATTCTTGTTTACCTGAAACTAATGATTGGCACAATTTACTTTACAAAAAAACGGAAGAAAAAGAAAACAAAATTCAAACACCAAAACATTTTTCTCTCATCAGTTATTAAACACTTTCTTTTTTGCGGGAACAAGAGTATGTGTAAGCTTTCTCACAGCTTACTGTCTGCTCTCTGAAATGTCAACTTTCTCAGCTGCAAAGAAAAACAGTTCTGCTTTTACAACTTGACTGCACTTTAAAGTTTCATAGGTGTTCAAAAGGTTTCAAAAACAAGTTGTAGAATTTTTACAACTGACTGATGAGCATATTATCTTTCAATAAAGTTAAAACATGAACGTTCTGAGGCTTTAGGATGATGATACTGAAACATTTGCTTAATTCAAAATGATGAGGACCCCAATAAGCCATATATATGATACAAGAAGAGATTCACTGAGATACTGGATGATATTTTTCAGGGCGAAATTGTTTCTCTAAAATCTACATAAAGCATTCTGCTGTTGCCTATATGGCAGTGACATTATCCTCCACTGTGGAGGTTTTTTCCTCTATAGCGGAGCAGTGCATTGTGGTCGGTGACATGCATTACAATGCAAATGACGACATGATGACTTATAATAACACCTCTCCCCCGCCTCGCTCATTTGACTGTAAATGGGGTCACTTCCCATTACTGCGGATAATAAATTACACCGTCATCCTGAAACAGAACATCAGGTTAAATATTATACCAGCGCAACTAACAGTACACTTTCCGTGTGTGTGTGTGTGTGTGTGTGTGTGTGTGTGTGTGTGTGTGTGTGAGGGAGAGTGTTGACACCATCCAGGCATTGACTAATGGAGCTGATAATGAAAGTTCTCCCTTAATTAAAAGGTCCCGCGTTGAGCAGTGCACTGTGGTGAGATGCTGGACACACACACAGGTGCACACACAAACACTCAAGCGTGCAGGCACATATATCCAATGTGAGATAATGGCATGCTGAGCGCTGAAGCATGAATGAAATAGAAGCATGTAGCAAACAATCTCATCTAAAGGAGGTAATCCATCCACATCAGTGTACAGTGTGTGTGTGTGTGTGTGTGTGTGTGTGTGTGAGAGAGAGAGATTTGCTTCTGCAATGCAATGTTCTTCTACAAGTGTGTGTTCACAGAATTTATTATCAGTTGCAAAGAGTGTGTGTGTATCTTAGGCCAGAAATCCGCTGTTCTTTTCATAGTCAAAGTGTTTTTGAATATTTACAACCTCGGGTCTGTGTTGTGTCAACAGCACAAAAGTAAAAAACTTTCTCTTCCCGCAACGTAAACTTAATGCAAACTTAACTTACAATAGGCTTGCTTTAACATGAGTAAAGCAATTTGTCCCTTCATCTTTCATATCCATAAAAAGTGTATCTTTTGCGGCCGGAAGGTCTTGGGATTCAGACACATTCTCTTCAACGTCAGCATTAACATAAAAAAAAAAAAACTTGAAATGTGCATCCAGTATTGTGCAGATCTTGACCAGGGGCCCCAAAGAGCTGATCATGGCCACTCAAGGCAATTCTTTGTAATTCCAGCAGACGCAGTGCATTTCGGAAGCGTCCCAGAGGCAAATAAAAATATGGGCTTTGACTATTTGTGCAGAGCCATGGCACGTTGCACAAAGCAGATCAAAGTTTTCTTGCTAACAGGCACTGCATATGAAATACAGTCTATGAAGACATAACGAAATTATGAGTATAAATGTATTTTTAATAACTGAAATACAGCCTAAAGTATTTGATCAATATTGTTCATAACTGGACTTTTAACTTTTTCTATAGGCAACACTACAAGATGGAGATAACAACAACAAGCTCAATCAAAGAAGCCCAAAATGAGAAACCACTCAACTACAAAAACTACATTCTTACTTAGGGAAGATAAAAAAATATATAAATAAAAATGAGTCTGCAAATGGAACAAAACAGGGTTGCAGCCATGGCTGTGTCCTGTGGAGTCGTCGATCACAGCTGCCTTACAGTCAAGATGGTGAAAATTGCAAAAAGCTTATTGGTTCTGGTTCAAAATGAGACCGAACATTTTTATGGATGTCAAATTTTGCGCAATGACAAAGCCCATTATCTGGCCTGTAACAGACTTGATTTTAGCAGAGCTAATTTAACAAAAAGATGCAGCCTTTATCGGCTGGTTAAGAGGAGTAAAGAGTCAGCAGTTAATGATGGTATAAAACAGTCAATATAACAGATTTTTGTGTGAGTGTGAATTGCCACAAACACGAGAATCCATCAGTACACAGTCATAAATGTAAACACAAAATGTTAGGATGATTGGTCCAGCCGTTCCATTCACATTCGATACATTCACACACACAGGACCAAACGCATGATCCCCTCCAGGCTTAAAAAAGAATTACAGCAGCTCTGTAAAGGCACGCTTAACCTGCAAAAAATCACTGAAATAGATGAATGTTATTGGTCGCTTCTGTTCACATTATTAATTAAAAAAATGCTGGCTGCTGCCTTTTTATTTTGTGTCTCAGCATGATTCTTGTTCAAAACACTGTGTGGTCTTAATGGACAGCTGTCATTCTCTGAGCAGACATCTGGATTTACAGACACTTTTTGGAATAAAAATGCATAAACTGACCCGACTCACTAAAACTCAATTTTAGGATGTTACAGTGTGAGCTTATCCCTCAATATATCATATGATGATTGCATTGAGCAGAAGTAAACATGTTATTCAGGTCCCTATATACACAATTATTCTGCAAATGTGTGAGCAAATTGACTGTATAGTCATAAAATAAAAGTCAGCTAGCAATTTTAATTAATGATAAGACAATGAATCGGTATCAGGTGTACAATGAAGCATGAGCAGTGGGTTTATTTAATAGAAGAATGTGCTGAAGAGCAGACTTTTACATTATTTATATGGAAATAATTACAGAGAGTTCTTTATCTTTGTGAATAAATGTTAAGGACTGTCAGCATGTGTATGCCTTCTACTATATATGAACATGTCCTTGTGTGTTTGACAGGCTGTCTATAAATATGCATACGTGTGTGTGCTGTCAGGCAAAGTGAGCGGGTGTGTGAGAACCAGCGGGGGGGCAGGATGCCGTCACAGACTGACAGAGAGAGAGAGAGAGGCACAATCAATAGTCCATTTAAACCGTTGTTCTGCTGTTGAAACCTTCAGAAGCCTCACACATAGATAGACTCGTGATGACGCATGCACACAGCCACATGCATTTCATTAAAGATGCTGAAACACTAACAGCTTAATCTTGTTTTGAGAGATTGGTGAGAAAGAAGAAAAAGAGAGGAAAAAGTGGATAGGTAACAAGAAGAAAAGAAGGAAATGAAATTGCAGGAAGAGAAAATGGCCTGAAACAATAAGGAGGAGGTAAGACTACAGGGAGAGAGGAAATGAAGAGAGAAAAAGTAGAAAAGACAGTAAGAGAGAATATGAAAGAGACAGGACAAAGAGAGGAAAGTTAAAGGGATATTTTGCCAATTTTCAACCAGGTTTGTACCGAAACAATCTGGGTCGTATGAGTAGATGAACTGTGGTAACATTTCCTCCATCTAACTAGTGCCTAGATATCCCTCTCCCCCACCACATGGAGTAAATTACGTCATTTGGAGGAGTTTCGCTGGCTCTTGGGGCTGTTGCTCAAACTACAGGCTGTACTTCTGCATTTCTGTATTGCCAGCAAACCCCCACCCACCTTGCAGCCGCCACCATGTACTCAAAGAGCATACAGCTGATCAAGAGACACATCTACCCCTGTCTTTGTCTCTAAACCTCGGACCAAAATCTGATCAAAAACTAGGCAGTGCTGATGGAATATAAATCAAGATCATGCTGCTGCACTGCCTATTTCTTGCCAAAAATGTTATCAGAAATGTTTTTTAACACCCTGTTAATGGTGAGAGTTGGTGAACAGGGGGTGGGCGCCACACTGCTTCCTGCACAGTGACAACAGAAGCTGAAGAAAACGGGGATCAAACAGTAAAACTAAGCAGCGCACATCAAATATAAACCAAGACTCTGTTCCTGAGTTGCATTTCTCACCTCAAATGTTTTGAGAAACATGATTTAGCTTACCATTTAACTGTAATATGAAATATGGCCTGCTGCCATTGTTTCTTACAGACCATTCCACATTATGTCAGCAGCGAAGCATTCAAGTTGTCTCAGTTTTTCTCTAGTCATGTTGCACCAATTTCAAAAGTATTTGTGTCTTTCTACCACAGAGACGGCCTCGCTTCATGTGAGGGCTTTCTTAATATCGGGGAAATACTTCTTTAAGGCGGATAAAGAGAAAGAAAGAAGAGGACAGAAAGCTGGAGGACACAAAGTGAAAGAAAGGAAGATGGAGAATCAGTCTCAAACAGGTCTCCATGACCACAGGCAGAACTAGCAAAAATACCTCTGTGACAGAGACTGGAAAACAGCCTATAAATGCACATTGTTTCAACTCGCCGGCTGTCTGTGCTGAGTAACGAGACTTGGGAGAAAACCTGCATAAACACATCTGAAATGTTTTGGGGATAAAGTATCCACCAGTTCTTTGGCTGAGATAAAAGTGTCATTGTTTGTGTTGACAGAATTTGGCCAACAACAGCATACAATGCTGCGACAAATATAAGCCCTCTGCACATTTACTACAGCATGCAGAATCAATCCTCCACTTGATCAAAAGATAGTTTCTCTAAATGTGCTCCTGCATCTCAGAGAAAATGTGCTGAGTTCATGTAGTGCAGCATATCTCAGCCCTGCCTGCCTTTCATGTTTATATCACAAAGTAGTTGTTTCAAAAGCACGCAACGACTTTAACGCTCTTGTTTCAATAAGAGTACGTCCTCCTGATGAACAATCCAGGAGAGAAACCTAGTACGTGTAATAATATATAATAAGAGGGAAATGACAAGGAAGAAAAACAAGTGTTTACAAATGCATCCTGTAGGGCAGGGAAGAACTAGCTGTAGCCCGCTCTTCATCTGTGCTTGAGGCGAGAGGCTTGAGGCTGTATTAGCCGCTACGAGCAAAACACAACAGAATCCCCGACTGAGCTGTCGATGCTTAAGTTGCATTGTGGATAATGTAAGTGCCAGGTTTTGACAAGGAAGAAGAATGTGTGGAATCGAGTAAAAAAAGACAATATCTCTTGTTCTTCTGCAATAATTTTTAACTTTTTTTTATTACTTTGCATTGTCAAACCAACAATGTGGTGAGAGAGCAATGCTAAATCAGTGCATTGCTCTTTTAAAGTTTCTGGGCTTGAAATAGTAACAATGCACACAGAATCTAAAAAAAAACTGAGTGAAAATAAAGTTCAAAAGAGCTCATTTTGAGGATAATAGCACTTCTCCAGACTGTGTGGGCGAGGAAGATCACAATTTGATTGACACCTCTTCGGATCCCACCTTTGTCAAACTGTCTCTCATCTCCTCGACAGCCATGGAGAAAAGCACATTCGGTGTGGTACAGCACTATCTGTTTGAGCGATCTGACTCTGGATGTATTCTTAAATCTAATCTGATCTAATCTAATCTCACCAAAATGAGGGCGCTATTGTTGAAGCCATGGAGTGCACTAGTTCTCAAAAGTGCACTCTGGCACAGTGAGTGTTTCTGAACGCACCCTCTGAACTTTCAGAATCAGAAGATTCTCAAACTAACACATTTCACTGAATGGTGAGTTTACAAAATGCTTTGTTATCAATATCTCTTTAGCATACAGTTAGTACAACGTGGCACATATGACAAGAGCTGAGATGCATCTGTTTGTGATCAAAACTATGAATAAAAAGATACATTATGGCACTGTAGGGTTAGCTAATGCTAGTGCTTTATTATGATTTTTTTCTTATAATTTTATTGCTTTCCCATTTGCCACATTCCCACTGGTGTCGATCCGTGTAATGTTGGTAAAAGCCTGGTAACATACACAAACACTGCATGCTTCACATATAACATTAACTTTGTTGAAGACTTGCCAGACTTTTTTCACAAGTTTCTGATGCTTTATAGACCACATGATTAACGTTCATCCTCTTATCTTACTCAGTAAAAGCTGCTCTCGGATGCTCTGTTAAAAAAAGATCTTAAACTCTTAGTTTTACCATCCAGGACGATTTCTAGTGGCAATATAAGATAGTTAGTGAGTACAGCCCCAGGGGGTTTCTTAGTGAAAAGAGCCAACAGAATCTGGACTGACAATGAGGGAATCAGTTGAAGTGTGTGAGAGTCCCTTCAAGCAGGAGTCTAACCTGCTGACTGACTGATGGTGAGTGTCTGGGACAGCTCCAGGATCAGCACTCTGGACAGCGACTGTGGCAAAGCAGTGGACTAACTCGAGATAAAACTGATCCGTCAGAGCTGAAACGTTTAGTCCATTAATTGATTTTAGGACTCGACTCAACTTAAAAAGCTCTGCAAGTTCCTACTTTAAGCAACTGTATAACACAAATCTAAACACCTATAGTTGTTTTTGGCTCCTGATGTTTTTTCTCATAGGCTTTTAGCTATCCAATAGTACAGTCAAAAAATAATGTGCGCTGAATTTATATGTCCATTTTTTTAAACCCATCTAATTTTAGTTTTGTGAATATAAATCAGTATTTTGTAATTTAAGGGCACAAATAATTCATGTGATGGAGGGATTTATCAAAAGATTTCTCCACACACCTACTGGGCTTCATGTTTTTCAGAACAAAACTCTTCAATTGATCTTCAAATATACTGTTCTTTGTTCCCTCGAGAAAAACGTTTGAACACCTCTCACTGATACGAAAGCCGCGCTGGCAACACAATTTGCGGTTAACTAGGCGGTCAGACAACAGGAGGCCAGCCATACCGACCTGCAGCACGCCTAACATCCGCCAAACCTCAGCACTTGACAAACAAGTGACGAGAAGAGGGAAACAGAAGTGCAGAGATGCGGCCGCGCCCACCGCACAAACAGCAGCATCAAAGCAGCTGTCCGGCTAATACAGTCTGGTGTATCTAGGTGGGAGTTTGATCCAACATGGGGTGTATTTCAACCCATCAGTTTCTCAGCTAATGATGGCGAGAGAGACTGGAAGGTTGTTTTGATCCGTCATGGGAGCCAGCTGGAGCCCGTCAGCAGTGAAACTACACAGGCTCGGGAAACGACTGAGAAACAAAGAAAAGGAGGAGAAAAATCTGAGCTCTAACTCCGACTTAGAACAGAGCGGATAGTCATGAAATATGGATGCAGATTTTGTCTAGACATTAAAAACTGGTTGATATACGGAGGTTGGAAGAATGGCCAAAACCCAGTCTCAAGAAAAATACTAGTATTTTAAAATAACAAGTAGTTAAATGCAAAAGCAGTTACTTCAGTAGGCCTACAAAGGTAGGCTCTCTAATTACATTTTGGTCACATAATCTTAAAAGATACTCAAAACATTCCTATGCAAGGAAGGTTATGAGGCAAAGAGTAAAACAAATTCTTTTTTTATAAAAAAAAATACAAAAAGTGATGAAAGGAAGAAGAAAATGACTACTAGGCGAATGAATCTGAGCTGTAATCTGTTAGCATGAGCTCCTAGCACTGTTTGACCTCCATAGCCTACTCAGACAGGATGGCTTTCAGTATCTTTTTTAATATTGTTTAACACCTAACACACTACTAGCCCTACAAAACAGATTTAAAAACGGATTCTAATACAATATACAAACTCCGCGGAAGAGGACCGACTCCTTGTGGAGATTTAAATGGCTCATTATAAGGTATTAAAAATGCAAAAATTCTTATTTTCAGGTGATGATAAACTTATGAAAACATAGATATGAGCATTATTTACCATTTCTGCCAATATATCCCCCTAAAGGCTCTACACTGGACCTTTAAAACTGCACATAAAAACTTCCCTGTTCTGTGTTGCCAGGAAAAAAAGTTGAAAACAAATGAAATGATTAAAGTTTAACAGTTCAGCAGCACTGGCATCCTTTTTGTCTTCCCTAATGGCTTTTGCTTTCAAATTGGAAGAGGACAAAGAGAGCACTCTCCCGAGGAAGCAAATACAAATCCATAAATACATTTTCAACTTGAGTCATTACATTCCATTTACATTTTAGGCATTTAGCAGACGCTCATGTGGAGGATGGCTTACCAAAAGTGCAACAGTAAAACAAGTTTAAGTCTTGGCTCATAAAAAATGCAAACGGGGGCAAAAAGACAAGACAGAAGGCAAAAAATCCAGTGAAATGATCACGTAATATTAAAATACTAAATCTCAAGATAAAGCAGGAACACAGCAGAACTAATAGTCTCCTAAATATTTTCTATATAATCTTGGACAGAGAGAGGGCTCTTAACCTCAAGGAGTATTTCACAAAAGACGGTGGTGGTTTCTCCGTTGCACTGTTAATAGACTTGTGAATCTGCTGTTTAAGCCGTTGCAGCAACACGTTTAAAGCTTTCATGTTGAACTCCAGCAGGCATTGAAGAAATGAGGTCCCGAGAGAGGACACACAGCCTATACTAGTGTTTCAGACAGTGCGCTACAGTTTATAATGGAGCCCTGAAACCATTAAAGTATGGCCTAGTTATTGTCTGGTCTGTCCCTGTATCTGTTCACCTGTCGGCTAAAATAAATCTGCAGCTCTGGAAGAGTGTGCTTTCCTGTTGTACAAAACAGTGGTGCTCATAAAAACTGTCAATGCCATGTCCTTAACTTTTCAAAAATTTCTAACTACGGTACAATGGATGCATTGCTGAATGGTCCTATCAGGCAAAGACCCAGAGGGCCCCTGAGGCTTCTCAAATGAACATGTACCGACCAGGGAGGGAATCAAAATGACCACAAAGAAACATAAAATGACTACAAAGAGATGCAAAATAGCTGAAAAGAGACACAGAGACCCATAACAACTACAAAAAAAGTGCAAAACAACCACAAAGAGTCATAGAACTACAAAGAGATACCAAAAACAGCTGCAAAAAGATTGAAATTCACAAAGAGATGCGAAGCAACTAAAAACACTTCAGGGAGATAAAAAGACCACAGAGGCACAATTTTACAACAAAGAGATGCAAAGAGTCTCCCAACAACTAGAAAAAGGGGCAAAACAACCACAAAGACACACAAAACTGCTACGAAGTGATACAAAACTTAAGATTCAGAATGACCACAAGAGACACTAAATGACAGCAAAGTAAAGAAAAGCAACTACAAAGACACATAAAATGAGGACAAAGAGACAAAAACAGATGCAAAGAGACACAAAATTACTAAAAGAGATGGACAAAAGCCGCAAAGTCTCACAACATCAAAAAGGTGCAAAACGACCTCACCAAACTGCTGCAAATATATTCAAGATGACCAATAGTGACACAAAATGACCACAAAGAAATACAAAGTAACTACAAACACACTCAAAATGACCTCAAGGAGATGAAACAAAACTACATGATTTTTTAAACTGAAAATTTAGATTTGACTTTCTCAAGACTGCGTCAGTCCACAAACTCCCCACAAAAAGCAACCGACATTTCCATCAATCACAAACGTGTCTAAAGACGTGGTGCCCGTATATACAGTGGAAAAGCCTGGGTTAATCCACATGCTGAAAACTATCGACCCCAAATATGTTTCCCTGCTTCATCTGTACAACTGTTCACGTGAAAGATTGCGAGAGAGTTGGAGGCGCTGTCGCTGAGTCCACTACAACAGACCTACCAGTAATTTTAAACTAATGCAGAACATTATTTGTTAACATGGAACTAATGTTAAATAAAGGTTCAGAGTTGGTCATTTTCAATACTGCAAATCTGTACAATATGCAAAACTGTGCACCATGCAATACTGACTTGAAGCCCTCTACATTCTCAGTTTGCCTCTGTTAATTTTTATTGCTAAAATCAAAGAAAAACTTGTTTTTAAGTAATTTCTTAAAAATTTGTTGTTTGTTTTTAAGAAGGAAAAAAAGTTGATTAAAATCGTTTGGTGTGAAAAAATTGGAGATTTTATTTACTAGGCCATATCGCCCTGCCCTATATTGGAGTAATGAAAATTAAACTACAGATGTCCATATATTAGCTGTCATTTCTCCGACAGGTACTGTAATCCTCCTCTGCTATGCTTAAGTGTTTGACATCACACGAGGGATGATTCTTCTTCATCTCTCAGCCTGCACAGGCTGCCATGATGCACCTGATTTATTTGATCTTGCAACAATAAATCTGTGTAAGTATAAGAACTCATCCTGTGGTATTTAACACTCAAGCACACCTTTATGAAATCTTCTCCATCATGTATGTAATATGCTGTAACTCATGTTTATGGCTCAGCTGCTAGCATGCCAGCCGCTCCATAGTTCCACAGTGTACTCAGCGGAAGAGCCAAGATCACATTCAAATGAAATGATAATTAACTGAGGCTGATGCTAAATGTCATTTATATGTCACATATCAGCCTGGAGATTATGCAGGATCTGTATTTATCATCCTAAAATGTTTCTAAGGGACCGGCACTCTGTGTGACAGATGGATGAATTCAGGGCAACTCCATCGTGGAGGCCAGTCTCAACACTCATGTCACCTGTCCTAATGGAGCTCAGCGAAAATGTAAGCAAAGAAGCCCCAAGAGGGCAAACAAGTGATCCGTCTCTGTTGTCAGCGTGGCCCGTCGTAACAGCCATGTTTGTCGCTGTTTTGGCACCGGCTGCTTAGCAACGGTCACGGCCATTAGCCACGGAAGGAATCTGAGACCAAATCCAATCAGATCAGGTCATTACTGAGAGATGAGACAGAGAGGAAGTGATGGAGAGAGGAGAGACGGAGAGGGAGATAGCCGGTGGAGAGAAGGAAGAGATGAAAACAAATGAAGAGGAGAAGGAAGAGAGAAAGAGGGAGAGGAAGAATGGCAATAAAAAGTGGGAACCAGGAAGTGACAGCAGGAGAGAGAGAGATGATTGGAAAGTGAGAGGCATGGATGACAAGCTTATGTCAGCCTCAATGTCAATTAGCACCATACACACTTAGGCAAGTACACACACATTCTCACACACTCTTACTTACGGTATGTCTGTCTGGGTTTCTGTTAGTGCCACACACACTGTTATGCTCACTTAATCTAGTGGCTTCTCTCTCTGACACACATGTACTGGTAGTGCACACACAGGCACACACTTCCATACACGTCATTCTGCTGGAGTCTGGTGTGTATTGTGAGTGTGAGTGTGTTAAATTTTGAAATAAGGCTGCCACAGATGTACTCCAGCCCTTTCTCTTCAGCTAGAGAGGCACAGATGGGCCGGACTACTGCTATAATGCTGTGTGCATGTGTGTGTCAGTCAGTCAGTGTGTGTGTGTGTGTGTGTGTGTGTGTGCATGTGTGTGTCAGTCAGTCAGTGTGTGTGTGTGTGTGTGTGTGTGTGTGTGTGTGTCTGCAGCTGTCCAGGAAAAAATACATTTACAAGCTCCAAAATGTAGAGCTGATACCCATCATCTGCAGCCAGAGAACAGAAGAAAAAAACAAACTGTGTAAGGGATGCACTGACGGAAATGCACAGCACTTCAGAGAGAGAAACTCTTTCCACTCTCCGATCTCTTTTAGCACAAGTCCAACTACTGGCAACACACCGCACTGTTTTTTTTTCTTGGTAATCAAGAATACACAAACTTGCTAAAGTGTAGTTGATTAAAAAGGAGAAAAATGTCAGGAACGTGTAAAGTAAATAATACAGAAATCCCTTCAATGCAAACCAAGGGATATCAAAGATGGCACAGGAGTGTGGTCATGATACAGGACTAAGTTCTGCTACTATCGGCCAGAAGCTACAGACGAAAAATAACGACAAGTAACAACAAGTACTTAGCAGGGGTACGCTTAAGTTTCTTTAAAAACACAGTTGTTTTTTTTTTTTTATTTGTTTTACCATGATAACCATGTCTGGTTGACGTTGATTCCCAGGAGCCAAAATCTGTCCACTTGCTCTACCTCATCAACACTGATGTAAAGAGGTGTGTCTTTGTCATTTTTTTTTACAATCAAGAAGCAGCTTCTTGGTTTTGCTCGTGTTGAGCAGCAGGTTGCTCTCTGTGCACCACTCTGCATGACTGATGATTTCCTCCCAATATGAACTGTCATCGCTGTTTGTAATCCGTACATCAAGCTGCCCTTAACTGCAGTGTTGTACATGCAAAAACAATACATATAAAGGATTTCACTTTCTAAGTGTGCTTGTGATGTTAACCTTTCACCAGATCCCTTAAAACATTACCCATGGCAAGAAAATGAGTTTTCAGGGACGTTAAGGAGCGCAGAGGTCAATATCGTGTGAACAAACTTGCATTGAAGCCTGTATCTGTCTTCCCACACACTATAGAAAGTAAAGCCAGTAGAGGTGACACATAATAAACACATGGTTCATGGATTTTGGTGAAAAAAAAACAGCTCTCTGCCACATTTCTACCTGGTTTGATGATGATGATCTTGGTTTTGATTGAGAAAGATACAAACAAAGAGAATGAAAAAGAAGAAGAAGGACAAAGAAATTGGAGAGGGAGCGGGTGGACAACAAAGAGATTTGAAGGAAAAAGGTAGAAAAGGAGGAAAGAAAGAAGAATAGATTAAGAAAGAGAGGTACAGTAATAAGAAAAGAGTGTGACGTGAAAATTAAAAAAATAAAGGGGACGTGTGTCAGAGAGAGATGACTAAAGACTACAACATCCACACCCCCACTGGTGGAAACATATGGCCCTGTGTGAGTGTGTGTGCAAACACTGCAGAGAATGTGGGAAAAGGTGCAATGTCTAACTGTGACTGTGACACACAAAGAGGTGCGTGACAAAGTGAGTGTGCGTGTGTGTGTGGGTGTGTGTCACCTGCAGCCAAATAGTTGGGGCAGAAAATATGACTTCAGAGCAGAAATATTTGATTTTGCAGCTATTTCTGTAGAAATGTTGACGTCAACATATTGAAACACACACACACACACACACACACACACACACACACACACACATACACACGCACACACACATACACACGCACACACGCACACGCACGCACACACACACACACACACACACACACACACACACACACACACACACACACAGCAGGATCCTAAAGCTGCTGATAGACAAGAGTAACTGAAGCCATTACACCTGCTAAAGCAGCAGAAGGCTAACTGCCACCTCGTCCTCTCTCTGAATTTTTCCGGTCGTTCTCCCTCAGTTCGTATCAGTTGCTCTCTAACACCGTGGATCCACATGTACATACTCAGGGCGGCAAACCGCTTTAAGTTCCCCAAGGAACAATTCAGCTGAGCAAAGCTGAACAAATTAGCTAACACAAACTCATTTTTGCTCCTGTTTATTCATCAACAGAAGAACTTTAGAATAACAGTGAGAGACACGCTGAATCTCAAATCATTCGTTTTAGCTTGCAAGCTGTATGTTAAGGAATACATATGAATTTTTGCTTTAGTTTTATGCAAAAAAAATGCAGTTTTGCATGCACCATTCATTAATTCATTACTTCACCATGCTGCAATCCAAATATAGACCTTCAATCAATCCATCTCAGCAAGTAAGTTACACATATGTATTGCAGATATCATAGAGGGACACTGGAATCAAGTCTGTCCCTTTAGGCATCCAATAAGCTTCACTGTATGCCTGAAAGCCACAACAAACATGATGTGGTCTTGCTGAAGATGGGGAAAAAAGTACAAATGTTCTTAGCCCGTACAGTATGATGCGCTCAAGTGCACTGTATTAGTTGCATCAAATGTGTGTCCAAAAAGGCTGACACAAATGTCCAAAAGTGGTTATCCTCCTATGAAAGAACAGAAAAATCGAACCTACAGAATCATAATTTCTGTCTTTACACAAAGAAAAATGGAAATTACAGTGAAGTTACAACACTTACTATTAACTACATGCCAGTGCAGGTTCGATTCCCGGGCCAGCAGGATAAATCTGGGCAAGGAAAGTAGTCACTATATTACTAATATTTTAATTACTCAATTTGTTGCATTTTCATTTGTTGCAACACCTTCTAGTGTGACTGAAAAGTTGTTTTCCTTTTTTTACTAAGCTTAATTTGCCTTTTTAAAATGATGGCACGCTCAATTAAAATCGAATTAACACATTTCGGTCTGTAAAATATATAAATATTTTCCATTTATCCTGAAACACAACAACGGAAAATTCACTCCTAGCAGTTTTAAAGCAAAGCACAACGTGCTGTGAAACACGTGAACACTGACAGTAAATGAGCTTTACTGTTTATGAAATAATGACAACCGTTGTTTTAAACTAAGGTGGAGAAATGCTCTTAAACACCTGTCCATGCATAAAGCTGTTTAAGCCTTTTTCTGCTGTCCCACCATTTGTGTGTATGTGTGTGTGTGTGTGTGTGTGTGTGTGTGTGTGTGTCTGCCACATGACACAGCTCCCACCTGTTCTAGATTAACCCAGTGTGCTCCTTTGCCAGGTAAGGATTAACCTCACTACAAACGCAGATTAAGCGCACACACGAGCACACCTAGACACAAGAAGCACTCAGGCAGAAAAACTCTCACTCTCTCTCTCTCTCTCTCTCGCACACACACACACACACACACACACACTAAAATCCTACATAAGTAACAGTGGACTATCGCTGTATCCAGACAAATGTACACCACTGTTTCTGTTCATTTGAAAAAAAAAAAGAACAGGAAATTGCAGATTACAAAAATGGTACGTGGATCCTTGAGCATCATCATCAGGTCACATTCACACCAACACATTCTCATCCTAACTTGTCAAATATCGCTGCTTGGCCAGTGTCGTTCATGTCTATTTATTTTGTGCAGCTTATCCTCCTGCGTGTGTTGTTGATGTTCCCGGACAGCATGTCAGTTTACGTCTGTTAAATGTATTGTGTCTTTTCAAATACTTCCATTTTCACAGGAAATGTACAGTTTCTGCCCGTTAGTAGGCAGTAGTAGTACCAAAACTAAGCTAAGTTAGCCTCACAGGTTCCCTTGAGGTGGACTGCTAAGGCGGACCAGTGTCTGAGTCTCGCGTGAGTTACTGAGGCAATTACAGGTCCCAGATAAAAAAATATTTTGCAGTTAGTAGTCCTGTAACTGTTATTTAAAGTTAAATTATTGTAGTTTGGTTTGGTTTTATTTCTAAAGTGAATTCTTTCATAATGCTTTGTATTCTTTCAGATTTATTTATATTAAAGTATACTTTAAATGGTGAAGTATACTGTCACAATTTTTGGTTTAAATTTCCCTTTGCAATAAAAAATGCGGTTCTTTAGCGTCATTAACCCCTTTGGGCTTTATCTTTGTAAGATTATAAATTCAGGCAACATTTAGGCATTGGTGCTGTTTTAAAAGCATCATTTTAGCACCAGCATCAGAAAAACCCAAACAATAACCAAACCTACTTGCATCACACTTCACATTTATGTTTATTTTCTTGTGCAGCACAAGCACGTGGTTAGGTTTAGAAAAAAACATCATGGTTTGGCTCCACATTCACTGTGATAGGGACTTTTCAGCTCTTTATATGACATCATTACCAGCATTTCAAACTGACACCACTGGCTTGTAATACTGCTGCAACAGGTAGCTTTTGGCATCGGTGTCTGATGCTGAAATCACTGACCAAGCGACAGTATTTGATGAGGAAATGGGTAAAAAGCTGCACACACACATTTTACAAAGACACAGGATAGGAAATATGTAAGGGAAGAAAAGGGAGAAAGCAGATAAATAAGATTACAGACACACCACACACACGCAAGCACGCACACACGCACAAGACCAGTCTATTTTGTCAGTCATGATAATTCCAATTGACAGATTACAGAGGCCGTCTCTCTACCATAATATATTTTGTACTTCCCCATTACGCCCCCCCCCCAATCTCCCATCTCTTTCTCATACCAATTTATGCTTTCATTAAAGCAGACTTTCTTGTAATTACCTCTTCTATAAAGAAAAGTAATCTTTCCTCCTGCTGTGTTTTATTAGACAGGAAGCCTTGGAGGGCTTTTCTCCGCTCCGACTCTTTTTCTGTCGAGTCATTTCAAACACTAAACAGAAGCGTTGCATTTGCACAGCTTGAAAGGTAAAACTCTATAATTGTCAATGAATGAATGTCGCCTTTTCAGACATCCACACGCACACAAAACAATCACCTTTTTCCCTAGTCAGACTGAAGCCTGCACTGCCAGGCTGAGAATGCTTCCTGAAAGCCCTCGGGTCACGCAGCCTCCTCAGCACATCAACACCGCAGAAAGGCAGCTTTCAATTCAAATTCAAGATATAAAAAAAATGAAGGTGGCAGCTCCGATTCTGCTCTACCTCCAGGTTTGTTTCACTGCAGCTGTCTCGATCTGTCTGCCAGGCTATTCACACCGTATGCTGTTTCATTCTCAAATTTCTCTCCTCCGTTGACTTATTTTCATCATCCAAGAGTGGCTCTCTATATTTTCTCATCCCTGTAATTGGAAAATTGTTCAGATCTGCTTTGAATGGGGATTACTGGTACTGGCATCAGATTCCAGGCCCATATCAGAGCAAAAAAAAAAAAAAGATTTTATCAGAAAATTGCCCAAATCCAAAAACTGACACCAGGAGCAATCTGTGATAGAGGAAAGCAAAAATGAATTGCCTGTGTGCATTTGTACACATTCTGTGGAAGCATTTTTTGAGTTGCAGAGATTTCATTAAGTTACACATAAGAGCTTGTGTGTGATATGAATACCCACAGTTCCCCGTGCACAGCCTTGCACAGCCCTGTTTAGACATGCAAAATGCACAGGTATAACCTCAAGCTTAATAGAGAGTACTGCTCTAATTGAGTTTTTGTCCATCTCCAGTGGCAAGCAATAACTTTCTATTGACCTTCAACTTTAGTTTTATCTACTGCCTTGACAGAATTTATTTAATGGACTTTAAGAAATACCTCCCAGATGCTTCAAAAAGCAGCATAGAAATGCACTAAATTTTGTTTCTCATCTGTTAATGCCTCTCAAATCAAACTGCAGCAAAAACACATAAAATATGAATGCAAAGATACCCCAAACACACAAATAATGCATCAACTAAGCCAAATGCTCAGAGATGCATTTGGCAACCTCAATAACCAAGTGGTATCTACATGTAACAACATACAGGGGACACCCTATGCAATGTACAAAGTTTTAATTAACAGAGATGAGCAAGCAAACGTTTCATATTCACATTTCACTTTATGTACATAAACTGAACTTTAGAGGTACTGGTAGGCTGTTCTTTTCTTGTTTTTTTAGCCTGTTGACAGAGCCAGGCTAGTTGTTTTGGTCCTCATGCGACACTAAGCTCTAATAGTCAAACAGTCTCTCAGCATTATAGCAAGGCTGAAGCAGCACAACCCCTGAGCTTTTTCCTCACACTCTACAGACTTAGAAAACGGTAAAAGTAATATGCAGAACAAAACAAATCCAGTTATAGGCTATTCTGTTCATGTTTTGCAACATTAACAATAGATGCATCAACTACCCTTCTCACCTGTTGACTCTGGTATAAATGTCCCCTTTAATTTGTTTGTATGAGTGAGAAAATTGTAATGTAATTTCTAGAAGGATTGCTCTGACTTTAAATGGTGTTTATAGGACTGATAGAAGTGGCAGGCACAATTCGATTTGTGTGAACACTTGAGACACAATTTATTTCCATGTGTAAAAGCACAGCTGCTAAATCACAGCTAGACAGGTCGATATGGGGAATATCTCATCCAATCTGGATATACAATATAATGTACGTTTAGGCCAGGGAAGAGCCTTCATTTAGTTGGCAGACAGATGGTTTTGCAAGCAGGGAAGTCAATGTTCATTTCTGGTAAATAAAAGTAATACCCCATATTACAAGTAAAGTATGTAGGGCATAGCATAAAAATGGGTACTGCTGTTTTTTAAAATCATTATCCGGCGATATATTTTCAGGTGTTTTAATGCGCTTGGCTGGTGCTCCAAATGTGTGAAAACAAGATTGTGCAAGTCGAAAGCCTTTGGCAATGAATGTGGAGGTCACAAATGTATGTTAAAGAAGTATTTCACAGATATAAAAGGGCTCATCACATAAAACTAGGTCGTCTGTGCAGTAGAAAGATGCAAACACTTTTGAAATTTGTGTTAAGATGACCAGAGAAACAGAGAAAGGAAAGCTTTGGCTCAAGAGGGAGACAACCTACAACAGGCATGTCAAACTGGTCCACAGGGGGGCCGGTGTGGCTGCAGGTTTTGTTTCCAACCAAGTAGCAGCACACCAGACTTGACTCATTTAATCAACTGATCTCCGTCTTCAGACAGTTGATTGGTCAAACTGTGTGCTCTTGGTTGGTTGGCACAAAAACCTGCAGCCACACCGGCCCCCCTTTGGACCAGTTTGACATGCTTGACCTACAACTACCAGAATGCAGTTCACAATATCAGACCAATAAACACTCATTGTGGTGGGTGACGTCATTTGGGCTGGTCTGTGTGAAACAATGGCAGCTGGCATTCTTGTATTACAGTAAAACAGTAAGATAAAACATGCTTCTGAAAACATCTGAGACAAGAAAACTCAGTAACAGAATCTCGGTTTATATTTGATCAGGACTACTTAGTTTTGCTGTTTGATCTCCATAGTTTTAACTTTTGGTTGGATTTTCATCTGAGTTTGAGAAAGAGGGCTGGTTCAGGTTCGAGTTCAAGTAACACAAAGTGATGGTGGCACAGTTGGTGAGAAAGGGTATCTAAGAATGATCAGATGGAGGGAAGTTTACCACAGTTCATCTGCACATACACCAACATTTACTTTTATACAGAGCTGGTTAAAAATTGGCGAAACATCCCTTTAAAGTGGAGCAAGTACCCTACTGCTATCGTCATTTTGTGTAGCTGTCAAAAGTTAATATTTCTTTCTTAATATGACAGTAACTATGGCCACCATGCATGATGTAGATATCTTCTATAGTCTGGCTTTTGAAAAAAAAACAAACCTACACATCTCAGTGCCTACCAACCACAGTATAATCCTATAAACCAAACCGCTCGTACAAATAATCCAATTTTATGTGGTGTGGTTCTCAAGGAAGAAATGGCTAACTGCTAACTTGTCAGAGAAGATGCGTTTTGCTTTCTGTGTGAGTTTTGCAGAGGGGATAGCACCTGGTCAAGAGCAGACTTTCAGGATCTCAAGCACCTTTCTGAGAGAATTTACAAACATGAAAGCCACAGGACAAAACAGTAAAATTGGGAAATATAGCTACACATATTACATAGAACAGAGAATGCAATTCAGGAATTAGCAGCATCGCTAACAGCAAGTTGAGGAGAACAGGTATGTGCCCAGTCTAACTTCTTTTTCTCTGAAAAATATAGGACAAAGACACTGAACAATGAAAGAAGAAATGAGCCAAAAGGATCAGAAAATTAGACAAAAGTATAATAAAGTTACCTGAAAGATTAGCATTAAAAAAGAAAAAGAAATTGAAAAAACAAACAAAGAAATGACCTTAGTAAAAATTCTAATATATATATATTATTTTTTAAAAGATACTTTTTTTGAGGTTTTTGCCTTTATTGACAGGACAGCTTAAGCATGAAAGGGGGAGAGAGAGGGGATGACATGCAGCAAAGGGCTCTGCACATGAGGCACCCGCTGTACCAACTGAGCTACTGAGCACCCCAACTTATAATAATTTTGTAACAATTTAAATTATGGAGTTAGAATAACTATAAATATATATATTTCACACGTTTTTCTTTTTTTTTCATTTTCCCCAAGCCTTTTTTGTGGAACATCTATCACTTCGTTGCTCATTGCCTTTCTACCGCGTTTTTGAAAGAAATCACATCTATCTGCTCAGAGTTCAAAGGTTTAAAAACATGTGAAAGGTGTCTGTAAGTAGCAAGGAAAGTGATGTTGATTCAGGTTTCAAAGCGTTAAACTGCACTGGAAAAGTGAAATAAAGCATTATGTCAAATTGTAAAAATTGTATAATTTTCTAGTTTTGAAACTGTCCAAAGAAATTGTTGCCCAATTACTTTTTTCTACCTAAAAAGCTGAGAAGCAGCTTTACTGTAATATATGTAATTAGAAGCTATTTTAGAAAGAGTAGAAGTTATTTTAAAGGGATTTCAGGTTTTCCACTGTACTATAGTCAGTAGGAGCCCTGCGTAAACACACTTACGCACTGGGCACATGTCAGCAGTGTGTGGCTACGAGTGGTGAGGAAGGAAAGCATCTTTAAGATGAAGGGGAAAACATTTACAGCTGAGGGCTGCACTGCAAAGAAACAGCCAAGAAAAAAAGTGTGGCACTTACTCTGTCAGAACGTGTGGACTGGGTGCCTCATAATTGCTGCCAGTGACTGTTCAATTCCCCGCTGACTGCTCTGTGGCTGCGTACTACGATAAGCATAAATATCAGCTAACTGTGTCAAATTTGTGTTTGCATTTTGGATTGCCATCGCTGCTGTGTTTGCATTAATGCGGTCATGTAAAAGTTGTTTTGCTCTTGATTGGCAGATAATATGATATGATGTGCATGCATGATGCAAGGGGGTGCTGCAGCATTATACAAATTATTTATCTAAAATCAGTGTTTAGATCCTTTGCTTTAGCAAAAATATTAATACCACACTGAATAAATTAATAAATTGTTTTTATCAATGTTATTATTAATATTATTATTATCAACAATAAATTATTCAAAATATATGGCTTAATTAATCAATTAATTTTCTATCAATTGACTGATTGATTAATGAACTACTTGTTCCAGCTGCACTTGTATTGTGATCTTTTGGATAGTTTCATTTATGACAAAACATCATATTTTATAAACTTATCTTATGCTTTTTATGCAAAAATCTTAATCTATAAAATAACTAGTAACTGGGGCTTTCAGATAAATGTAGTAAAGTAAAAAGAATAATATTCCCCCCTGAAATATAGTGGTGTAGAAGTATAAAGTGGCATGAAAATGAAAATGACTCAAGTAAAGTACAAATACCTTAAATCCTTTTGTACATACGGTACTTGAATGGATGTACTTAATTACATTCCACCATCGCATATCATAAATGTGTACTTTTTTATGTGTTTATAATCAAATGATTATAAATGATTTTCCTTTTGCAAAGTGACACACAGTTGAAAAAAGCTTATATATGATGAATTTCTGTTGGATGAATATGATAATGGCCATTCAAATTAATGCAAAAACATGAACATTGTGCAGCATTTAGTATATAAATCCAACAGCCTTTCTGATTGTGTGTGTGCTAGACTACACATCATGTGCCTCCAGTGTATGAAGTGTAAAACTGCACATAAACTGACTGAGATGATAACCACTGGGCGTTTATGAAAACTGCAGGTAAACATATCTGAGGCAATGGGAGCGTGCTGAAGTGCACAAAGCATGTCTTTAATCTGATGATAGAGAAAGCGACCGATGACAAACACCCTTTCATAACAACACAAGCTTCCACAAACAAGTCTCTATCTGGTGAACACACTCACTCTGAACACTTATCAGGCCGAAAATGGCCTCAGGAAAGGGGGAGGCTCATGGATATATTGTGTTAGTGAATGTGTGCATGTTCACAAAGTGTGTATATTTTCGCCTGTGGTGATTGCAGTACAGCTCTTAAATCTTTTTCTGACTTTTTTTTTTCTGTTCCGCGTGAAGCATCTGCGTTTTCCTGTGTAGCTGTGTGTTAGCTGGGGGGCTGTAACCTGCGTGATACATCAACCAGCATACGGGAGGTAGATGAGGGTGAGCACACACATTTGTAGCATGTGAAAACAATTATGCATGGGCACGCTCGTATGAACATACATCTACTGTTTACTCTGTTTCTTTGTGCTCGTGTTTTTCATTTCACCTTCTTTCTTTGATCCATCTCCACACCTTTTCCTTCCCTCCATCCTCGTCCCTTTTCCTTCTCTTGCTCGCCATTCCCCGGAGAGATTAGCCAAAAGACCAATTTGCTTCCTGATTTTCACTTCTCTAGTCCCTAATTGGCTTGAGGGGATCTGAGGGGATTTGTGGGGGGGCGGAGCTCAACAGAAAGAAGACTCCGGAGTAAAAGTTGACACAAACTGTAGCTAAGAACTGACTTAATAAAGCCTCCAATCTGTAACTGCAGCATGATGCCCTGTCACCCCATTACTGGGTTTGTTTACACTTTGCTTTATTGGATTTAAGACTTTTGACCTCAGGGGAAGTGAAAAGCCAAATAAGTTGTGTTTTTAACCCACTTCTGTGAAATTTGGTGTACGGGCCTTTGGCCAAGGAACAATTGATTAGATTTAAGTGCTGTATCTGAACCCAAATATGTTTGCATGGTGAGAAAATCAATCTAACTTTAAATGTAAGTGGTAGGAATGGAAGTCAATGTCAACCACTGTCTGGGTGTAACAGATTAGTTGGAGTGCTGATCTTTTTCTGTCTGTTTGTCTTCCAGGACTCTAGTGGAGAGTAAACAAGATAAC
Source organism: Plectropomus leopardus (assembly GCF_026936395.1). NCBI lineage: Eukaryota > Metazoa > Chordata > Actinopteri > Perciformes > Serranidae > Plectropomus > Plectropomus leopardus. The sequence goes on from NC_142199.1 coordinate 9,649,117, forward strand.
GAGGCATGGCTGATAAAAATGTTCATATCAGTCAATATCAATTACTACCACAATAAATGTCAAATCATTATTTCTTTCAAGTTTAAAGGCAGGTTTTATCTCCTGATTGAAGGTTGAAGAAATCATATAGTAACTGTGGTTTAGTGTGACTTTGATTTTTGTTTTGATGTGTTTTCTTTGTTTTATTATGTGTGTGTGTTTATTCAGACTGATCTGTTCTTGTTTCATCTGGACTTTAATTCTTGTCTTATTGATTGAGGTGTGCATGGTGAACACTGGAGCAGAAATTTAAAATATCATTAAAATTCTAAAATTAAAAATTGAAATTATATTAATATTTAAAAAATTGACTTTATATTTAGTCACAATTGTACAGGTTGTCATTGCATTCTAATGAAATTGCCGCAAGTCAGTCATGTTAACCTGCTTACTTATTAGATGAGTCAACTATACAGCTACTAAATTATATATCATAATCATTATTGTAGTTGTTTATCACCCAAGCCGGTAATGAGGCAACAATGTTTCACAAAATTCTGTTATAGGGTTTGTTCATACTCCACATCAGTTAATGTGTTCTGACTTTGGTTCCCAATTTCTAGGATGCCTCATTTTGCTCTCCACTGGAACATCGTATCCTAATTCTGGCACCATTTTATCCTGTTTACACATAGCAACCATTAACCCACCACCCACCTGTGCTATGCGGGAGCTAAAACAACTCTGCACCGAAACTAGCAGGCAGACAGTAAACACCTGCAGGAGACTTTTTCAATAAAAGATCAGAAAGCATGTAGCTAGTTCTGAGACCTTGCATGACAATTAAATTTTTTTTTCTCCATGTGGCTTTAAAATGAATGTGCGCAAAAATCCAAAGCCTTAATGAGGTCGACATGATGGAACTGAGTGGTGAGAGGCATCACGTCTCGGTCAAATCCCATGTGTGTCTGAGATAATACAAGGCAGACACATGAATGATGAGTAGAAACTAATCCACGCCTCTCCCAAAGCTCCTGCAGAATCTCTTTTTATACAGTCCACAGAGAGACCCATGTGAATACAGAGCTGACACTGAGTATTACATGACTGTGCTCCTGAGTTTTTACAATCAATGTGTAATATAAAACATTATATAACAAGACAGACAAGTGATCTGGTCTGTGCTTACAATTCCCTTCAAGCACGGAAAAGCCTGTGTCTTTGATTACTGACCAGCTCTTATAACAACAGAGTGAGACAGACATCTCCTGTTTTCTTAATCCTATTTATTAATATATTCTGTATGTAATATTATTCAGAAGTATCGTCAAATACAGTGCATCAGTTATTAAATTCAGAATACCAAAGGATCTTTGCTGTAGCTACAGTATGAGGGCATGCTGCTTACAGATGCTGCAAGTGTCCATGAGTTTAATATCGCAAAGCCCCGCAGGCTTTGATATGAGTGCACAGGCCAGATCTTATTGTATTGTTTGATTACACTCATTATAACATTATGTGAGCAAGTGGCAACCACATGTAGATGTAAAAGAAACATGCTGCTATGAGTCTGATTGATTATCTTTTCTCAGGTTATCAGACTGAACTGTACACAAGCCCTCTGATTGATAAATTACAGCAGTTTGTTACTGCAAACAATTCTCTTTTTACACCAAACAAAACCGAATATATGCTTGATTAGTTGCAGCTGAACTGTGAAGCAATCCACAGGCTGTCATACAGAACACAACAGGCAATCAAGCGAGATAAAGGGAACAAAAATACAAAAAAAAACAAACTACAATACAACACTAATCATCCAGCTTGACATTCTATATGTGACAAATTATTCATGTTCAACATAAAGGTCTGTTTTTCATCAGTGATTATGGAGCAACTATCACTTATTTCCTATTTACAAATCATACACATAGCATATGTCGGAGTAAATATATTTTGAGCCCAATGTACATTGTTTCATCATGCTTTACCAGCAGCATTTTTTTCTTTTCTTTTCTTCTGTCAGATAGGACAGCTTAATCATCAAAGGCAGAGAGGAGGGATGACATGCAACATTGGCAACAGTTGCTGAGGTTAGCAGGATGAGTTGACTGGCACCAGTCAGCTACACAATGACAAGGGTCAAGCGACAAAGGCTATAGAGATGGAAATGTTTATAAGATATAAGGATGGTGCTCCACCATTGTAGAGTACGTAGATGAAAAAGCATGCAACATGCAAAAGCCTCATCCAGATGTGCCAATCACCAGGATAAGAAAAAGCAACCAGGATTCTGAATTTCATAGCATGCCAGATGCTTTTAAGTTTTAAAGCCTGCTGTGACGTGTTGCCTTTTGGGAAAGTATTTGTTCAGTTTATGCCAGAAGAGTAATAAATGTTCCTTATTTTTCTAATGAAAACAGTTTGCCAAAGTCGCCAATGGCAAAATGCTACCACAGTCCCAGTGAGAGTATTGTGTCTGTCTTTGTCACTTGCACTTCTGTCTTTTCAATGTAAAAAAAAAAAAAAAGACATCCTTATGCTTTGGGGGTTTTCTTCCATTGTACCAAACTCGCACCGAACTGTGACTCCTAATCCGGGTATGAACTGAACTGTGACTTCTGTGTACCTATCCACCCCTACTTCCTCATGTTTTTAAAGATTTCCTGAGATGGATGGGAAAGCTCTGGTGTGGGATCCCTCGCCATATATTCTAATTTGTGCTGGGCTGTCTAATTGTTATTGCTTAACCTGATTCCCAGCTGCACTGTGTATATTCAAGGAGAGAAAAATAACTCAGAGAGTAATATTTGCTTACTACTTCAAACCACCATATGTCCACCAAAAACACTTTTGAGCAAGTTAGAGGCAAACACCATTTACGACATCAAAGTTCTGATGGGGCCATGCACATATCCTGGCAGTCCCCTTTCTATTTCTTTTCCTGCCTATCACGTGGAGTCTGTTCATTTAAATTAAAATTTTGGAAGGTGCGCCTTTCACTGTCATAGCATACTACGAGTGAATACGTTGGTGTAGTTTAAGTGGCCCCAGCAGGAACAGAACTAGCCCAAGGCAGTAATGCTCTACCTACAGTGTTGGGTTAAACAAGACAAGAAGCATTCTCTCTGTCCTAAATCTCTACTGTGTTATTTCCATTTCTCCTCCTGTACTCATCTCTATATATTTCATTTCACTTTTTCTACCAAATAGCTATATCAGTGGTCGAGTCATGGGGCCGGGCTGACATTTTGTTGCTCTCCTAATCACATAATGTTGCTGTGAAGGAGCCTGTTTGAGTAGGCAGTGGGTGACTGATAGGCAAGCTCTTGCAGCGGCAGGAAATTACACCGGTGCAATGCCATTTAACTCTGTGAGCAGCATTGTGCTTAGGTAGAACCACGAATCAATCTTGCTTCCTGCCTCCCTTTCTCTGAAATGCCAATGTGCACTTTCTCTCTTTTGGCTAATGGCTGTGAGACGGACTGGCCTGCAGGGCAGAATGCTGTGTTAAGAGACTCGCTGCGAGGCGGGGGAAACCAGGTCATTGTGGTATGCCGTTTTTGTGGAGTTGAGCTACATAAAAAGTCGCTACAAACTATGACACAGGGACAACTTTCAGAGGCAATAACATTCTCTGTAGAGAGCGTAGAGGACTGTTTGCAACGATAAGAGCTGTTCATATTCTCTAAATGCTAAGGAAAGGTGCTTTAATGCTTCCTTTCTTGTCTCCTTTAGTAAAGGATACACTGGACCATCCTTTATCAAAGGAAACGAGATAATGCTGCCTCAAAATTCCATGTGGCAGCAACATTAAACCTGACGCACCATTCAGCCATTCTTTAGGGAATCAACTATTATGCCACAACTTCAAAGCAAAGTCAAGTTTTCAAGGTGTTTACAGAGGTGTGTGCTGGTTCTTGAGCTATTATATCAGAGACTTAAAATCAGATCTTTGCCTAAAAACAAACACACCTATTTTAACTGCTTCCTATATGCTCATTCTGTTATGATACTTTGTGTATATTTAAGATCTGCCATATAGTTACGCAGCTTCTTTCCTTCACCTTACGGCATTTGAAATCAAGGTCAAGGAAAAGTGGTAAGGTAAGGAATGACTTATGACTATTCCATCACAGCCCAAATCTCAATCCTGTCAGACTAAGTTAACCAAGTCCACATTTTCATAGACAAAAGTTCAAAACTTTTTCAAAACTCTTCAAGGACCCAAAATGTTTTTTGTTTTTCTTGCCCCTCTTATCCGGCGTTTTAACAGACATATCAGATTCACACTAATTTTATTCAGCTGGCATAAATGACGGAAGAGATGAAACACAGTGAAAATAAAAGAAACATAAGTGATGGTAAACTAATTGTCACACACACAACAACATAAGATTAATTTGCCGTTATGTTGCATTACATGGATATCAGCTGAAAATTGCTATAACAATTTCAGTACACACAACAATATTCCACAACTTGCCACTGGAAGCCTGCAAGTCTCATGTCTGTCAATTATCCCTAAATTTTGGGTGGTTCAGCGTGGCTTAAAGAGAAGTGAGAGTGTTATCTCAAGATTAATGTCACACTGGTGTCTCAGACGAAAACTGCGTTGGATTAAGACGCTACAGATTCTGAAACAAGAATCCTTCACACATATCTTCAGCCAGCTGGCCCCCAAGATTAATGTCACCAATTCAGTATCTGACCAAACGTCGACCCTCCTGTTCCTCAACTGCAGTCGTCAGAAAAGCGTTTTACGTAACATTATGATGTTACACTGAAGCTGACCTTAGACATGTTTTTAATTGTCATTACTTCATTATCTTATGCTTTTACACATTTGTGGGAAATTCTGATAATGATGGCTAATGATTTCTTGAGTTATGGCCAAATGTTTTGTGAGGTACCTATGACCTTTGACCACCAAATTCAAATTATTTCATTGAGTCCAAGTGGGTCGTAGATACAGACAAATAAACTAAAAACATAATGCATATAGCCACAGCACTAGCTGACTCAGAGGCATAAAAACACATTCAATAAAAACACAAACAAAAGCACAACGGTATCATATTGTACTAGGTCAGCAGAGATTAAATCAGATCATGTGTCATAAACAACTTTACATACTACACTAAATTACACCCTCCACCATAAGCCATAGGAACGCCAGTCTCTAATTAAAATGGAAACAAAATTCTTGACAAGCACAGCTGTCTATTTTAATGTTACACCTGTTTCCAATCATTGAATGAAAGGATGAATATGTTCTTTAAAGGCCTTTTTAACTTGAAATCTGTCATTAAACCAGTGGAGACCATTTTGTGCCCAGCTTTGGGCATAAGTGGAAAGCTGTCATTTGTTCTCCCTTTCTAGGCACAAAGGGGTGCTTTGGATATGTTATTTTATTCCCCGGCTGGTCTTAAAAGCACGCTGGTTTTAGCACTTTAAGAAAACTGAGTGAAAAAGCTGCACTTTTCATCTGTCTCACTGTCCTGCATCTGCTTTGCTTTCACTTACTCTTTCTCTCTCAAGTCCTTTTCTTTTCATTTCCATACACTCACGCCATCAGCCTCGCTACCTTTCAGTCTCTCTCCACATCAGTCTATCTCTCCCTGTGATTTTCTCTCCATCTGTCTGTCTTTCATTCTCTTCCTCTCTTGCTCAGCTGAGAAATACTGTAACAGGACCTAAAAATATCAGCACTCCTGCGAAGAGGGAAGAAGAGAGACAGTGCTGCAAGTTACTTCAACGTGAAATATCTCAACCACTTCAGCTGTCTCCACCCAGCTCTGTCAAGTCCTTTATGAAACCCATCTCTCTCCATGTTGCCCTCTCCACCCCTCTCAATATCGCTCGTTATTCTCTTTTATTTCTTTTCCTCTATCTTTATCTCTCTCACACTTAATCTCGCAATCTTTCTCTTCCCCCCCGGCCTCTCTATCTAAAAGAACAATGAAAAACGGGTAAAAAATGTTGTTTTTTATGAAAGATGCACACCTCCTCCACAGTTACAGATATTATAAGACTGAAATTTCACGTAAATTTATGGAAACCCTTTTAAATGCTAGAATTAAGTGAAGTCTTACTGCAGATGCATCATGGTTCTGTACTCATTTAGACCCGACAGATCTGTAATTCATGTAGATATTAGACAATCAGCGGCACCATGTCTTAACTAACTGTTTCAAACATATTCATGCATCATAGCTACATCATGGTTAACATATGGTAAAAGCAGGGTTCCTGTAACATTAGGTGAGTAAGATTTAAGACTTTTAAAGACATTTTTAATGCCACCAAGAATGGAATTTAACAACCAAATTTCACAACATCCAAAACTGATTTGATAAAAGAAAACATGAACCAACATCAATTGCTTCAGGATGGGGACAATTTTGCTCATGTATTTACTGTAAATTGAAACATTACTTTTTGGTAACATCCATGCCGGAGGACTTCGGCAAATTTTATGCAGTAAAAAAAAAAAAAAAAAAAATCATAATTAAAAAATAATAATAATAATTAAATAAGAGAATGATGTTACCAGTTATTTTAAAAATTTATAATTAAAAAAGACTTATAAAAATAAATGTCTGGCACTTTGAAGACTTTTGACGGATGCCTTATTTTTTAGATTAATGGATTAAGTGCCTTTTAAGACTTAAAAATCCGCAGGAACCCTGTAAAGGTGCATTCCACTAAATTTTACGATCAAGATCAGTTTAACAGTGACTATGAGTCCTCTAGCCGATTAATACTGTTGTTTAATGTCTTCTGTGGCTCTATGGGAATTTGAGTCCATGAAAATAAGCCCAATGATGTCATAGTGATGTCATCTGAGTTACAAAAGCTTGAATTTGGAGACTAAGAATGTGTAACAGAAAGCCTGCTTTAGGACTGGAAATCTGAAGTCTGAATGACATTTTAAAGGCAGAGAGGGTAATTGATGCTGTCAAGAGTTGCATTATGGTAATTGTAGGATCCCTGATCTTTGGCTCCATTAGAGTCTCCATTATGTGAATGTCTCAGCCTCTGCAGCTTCAATTTTGATCAACAGTTATTTTGCAACTTCCATTATATCATGTAAGAGCGATATGAAAAACACTTTGTCATGACTGTCATGAAAAGGAACTTCTGATAACACATGGTCTCCTACATGCCTGTAAAACAAACCTAACTAACAAACCACGGATGCGTTACATTGTACATTATTATGTGGTGGTTACATTAAAACTCAATGTTCCTTTATGTCCAACAACATTGTGGTTAACATGTGGTTGGGTTTAGGCACAAACACCACTTGGTTATGGTTAGAAAGTTAGTGGCACTATACCTACAGGAAACACAGCCATCTCTCTGTAAAAAACAACAACAACAACAACAGCCGCCTGTTGTGGCACTAGCCCTCCTAGAAACGCAGTGCGGTCTTCATAAAAAATAAAAATAAAAAATAAAAAACCTTGCATTTTGTGGCACTCTCCCCAGGGTAAAAATGATGGGTCAATACAACACAACTTTTTTTGTTATTTGTAGGTCTCATACAGTGTTCTGCAGTTTGGCAGGTATCTCGCCAAGTTGTCAAACTATCCACCACCTCGTCCACTTTAGGATGACAAAGTCAACTTCCATACTACATCACTTTATAAACATCGATATGAGATGTAAATGTAACATATCCTTGGCTTGCGGAAACAGACAATGCACAAAATTTTGCTCTGGCAGCTGGGCAGAAATAGCATTTGAATCACGTATTTTATTAACTTAAGTAGAGTTGACCACAAAGATGTCTGTTTTTACATTTTGTAGGTAAACTAAAACTGGGCAGACACTGCGTTTTTATAAAAGTCATACGTTATGTCAAGCCACACCATACTATACTTTTAAACAATATTTTAACTGACTTAATCCTGGGTGATGTGGGTGCTCATGCTGAACATAAACAGGGAACCCCTGAATTTTATTCAAAGATGGCAGCGTACAACGTTCACGAAAAGAGAGAAAGGCAACATTTTTTGAAATTCCACTAGGAACAGAAAGTAAGATGAAAAAAAAGTATGGAGGTGCACATGAAATGCAGGCAATAAGATGTCTGTTCTTCAGTGAAGTCAGACAGCCACAACATACAAAATACTACTTGAGGCATATTAAAACAAGCTCACTACAGATCTTTTGACAGTGGCCATGTGGGAAATCAGACCCTGAAAGCCATATCACTGATCGTTCGGGCAGTTAATCAGACATTGTGACCCCCTCAAACTGCAAGTCAACACATGACCTGACTGGAATTTGGCCCCATTTTAAAAAGAATCGGGGATGGCTAAATTGAGGTTAAAACCAGCTTTATCTGTACAGTGTCTGACTGGTTTGAGGAACAGCACAAAATGAAAAACAACAAAACCAAGGAAAAGGGCAGCAGATCTCAGAGAAACGTCAGTAATATGGTTGGGACATTTGTGCGTCCCAAACCTAATTCCTATGCAGACAATCCAAGCTCTCTCCAACACTGTCTTGAAATTAGAGATCACACTGTATCTATCCAGGGATGTCTGACTGAGCTCTCCTGCTCTTCTGCAGTGACACCCAGCTCACACAGTAACACTAATTCTAACTTGGGACTTGCCTGTCACATGCACTTGACAGATGCTGTGAAAGGAACAGATCATGCCACAGTCACTATCCCCATGCATATTTTTAGTGTCTGTGTGGCATCCGACCACAGGGACAAGGCTGCTTGGGTAACCCTTGAGCCATATTAATGTCTAGCACCACAATAAACCCACATGAGAAAAAAAACACTGTGATGGATGAAGTATTCAGATTCTTCACTAAAAGAAAAACAAATACAACAATGTACAAATACTACATTAAATGTAAAAGTCATGCATTATTTATCATTTTTTTTGCATTTCTGTAATCTGGAATCATTTCTAAGGGTGGAAATTACCAGAGGCCCCATAATACTAACTATTACAATATTATCACAACACTTAAGACATGTTGCAATACAGTATAACTGCGATTCTAAATGTTTTATAATATGCCGAGTATTGCTATAGCATGTATTACCATGTATTGAGATGTATTACTTTTTTCTACACTGCAAATCATGTTCCCAAAGCAAAACTTTGTCAACATCTGTGTTTTCTAATAAGATAAAGTTTTCAATCTCTTGATCTCACTTCAGTGATTTTATTGCAGCAAAATGTATCCAGTGGACCCTAAAACAGTTGATTTTATCATTCTTAATTGCTACCAAAACTTGAAAAATTGAAATTGCAATATTAATAATTTATATAATAAAAAAATGATACTTGGTATTTTTGTATGTCTACAGTGCTGCCTTGCAAAAACTGCACTACTATGCTCAATCAATCAATCAATTTTTCCCCTGTGCTTAAATATTTCTAGTAAATACAATCTGTGGCACCAATAAACAGGGTTCAGGTCAAGCATGGTCCTCTCACTGGCCCCTCCTGGCAAACATGACTGAAGGTCAACATTATTGTCTGTTAGACTCTGACATGCTCATTTTTAAGTTTTCATGAAGGTAAACAAAGTAAGGCATCCACTGATACCAATCATAGCGGCACACCAACATCAGGCTAAATTGCTGTGCTGTACAGCTATAGGCCCCCTGGCCAGGTTACACAGCGCTGAAAGCAGGCGACTGTGTGGGAATACGTGATAGACACCATTAATAATTATAAATACCAATATTAACAGCTTGGGTTTGTAAAGCTCCTTTTAAGAGACCAAAGGCCGCTTCACATAGTAGAGTGAAGTAAACCATACAACATACCAAAACAAACAAATACAAGGTAAAAAACTGAGCTGAATTATAACTGAAATGATGATGAACAGATGGGGATTGAGGAGTTTTTTTAACGTGTCCAGTGATTTGGCGTTATGGGTGTGAGCAGAGAGCACTCCAGAGAGTGGGGGCTGTAACACTAAAGCTCTGTCTCCAGAGGTCTGCAGTCTGGTTTGGGAAGTGGAGAGGCTCCGGAAAGGGGTGTATAGGTGAAGGAGGTCAGACAGGTACCGGGGGGCAAGACCATGCAGGGATTTGTAGGTGAGACGGAGGATTTTGTATTGACCGGGGACCTTAATTGGGAGCCAGTGAAGGTGGATGAGGGTTGGGGTGATGTGCTGCCAGGGCTAAGTACGGGTGAGGACTCTGGTGGGTGAGTTTTGGATGCACTGGAGCCTGTCCAGGACTTTGCTGGATATCCTGGGCAGGACTCTGATTGCAGTAGTCCAAACGGGAGGTGATGGAAGCATGGATAATGGTCTCTGCCACAGAGTCTGAGACTGATGGCTGGAGGCTGGATATGTTTTGTAGATAGAGAAAGGCAGATTTGGTGATGTTATGTTGGACTGGAAAGAGAGGCTGGATTCAATATGAAGCCCAGGCTGCGGACCTTTGAGGACAGCAGATGGTGCAGCCGTCCACACTCAGAAAGAGAGCTCCAACTTTCAAGAGCGGTGCCTTAGGGGCCACAGCCATGAGCTCTGTTTTATTACTGTTTAATCTGAGTAAGTTCGATGTCATCCAGCTGAAAGTTGACTTTGAAACTTCTACTATAAGATATAAAAGCTACATATGTTGTTTTAAATCTAAAATACGAAACTGAAGTATATAAGAATGCGATTTCATAACTCTCTAATAATTATCAAATCCCTGAAATTGACCTTTTGGATTTTGGTTAAGGTGGCCACCCTTGTGAAACATTTCTGGGGGCACCACTGAATATAATGACATCAAAAATGCAACTGTTATTCATTTTACTGTACACCTCTTCTTGATGAACTCTGAGTTTCTGTAAAGCTAAATCTCTTTCACTCCTACAACAAGTTGTTCTGATATTTTGTACATTTTCCTCCACCTCCTCCTGCCCTACCTCTCCCCACTCTTCCCTTTCATTGTTGTCCCTGCCAGCACAAATCACCTATACTGATGACAGCAGCTGATCAATAGCCTGCTAGTCCTGGTCACGCTTGTCAAGTCAATTTCCCACTAATGAATCCAGTTCGACCGCAATCCTCTTTGATGAACTATCTGAAGTTGTTTATTGTGCACTTGCTGCATCGCTGCTGTGTTTTTGGAAATGAGTTACACTGAGAGAAACTCATGATGATGCAGCTTGAGTTTCCAGAGTCCATTTTATTGTTTTGTTGAATGTTTTTCTTATTGCTGTGGTGGAAAATGTCGCATTTCATCAAGATATTTACAGCAGAACAGCGATGGAGTTTGATAGCACTTTTAGCAATTTTTCAGCAATCTAAAACATCAATAGCAAATGTCAAGTTTTGCTGTCAGCCTTTAAGAATCAAAGCACACAGCTCCTTTCTACATTAATCATTCAGAACTGATATTCTGCAGACATACAGGGAGAGATCCATCGTTTAAGAGGTAGAAATACCTACGTCTCCACTGACCTCAACAGCAGAATGCACTTTAATGCTTATATTGAAACATATTGATTGTTCAACAGTGTACAGTAACAGAGTGCACTGTGTATTGTTAGTATTTATGGGGAAAATGGAGAGAATATACTGTGAGAAATCAGTCACCAAGGATCCATTTAGTCCTTACAACAGCAAATAACAGCATATGGATACAAATGTAAAAACACTTCAAACCTGCTTATTCAATACCATAGACAAAGCATTTCATCAAACACAATAGCAATTGGTTCGTACCACACAGGATATGTAACTCAGTATAGAATCGTAACCTCCAGACAGGCTTATCTGAAATACAGTAAATTTGCTCTACAGTATCCCCGTGGTAAATGGGCGAAACACAGGTTAGAAAGGCAAACACCCAAAAGCCTATTAAACTTGTTCAGAATATAATAGAGGGTTTACAATGAGCCTCTCAAACAAGCTGCAGCCACAGATATCTAGCAATGAAACACCTGATCGCCCAAATGCAATATCAACAATATCAAATATCAAACCCTGGAGTAAGAAATCAAAAAACAAAAGCCGGCAATGAAAACAGTTAATCAAAACAAAGTGCAATAACCCTCGTTGCAGGCCTGATATTGTTTGGGATCACACACAAATGCACTCTAAACACTGTGCACAGATTTGCCATGTGGCTCCCTCCCAGCTGAATGGAACTGCAGACTTTCTTCCTCGTCACCAGCAGCGCTATTTGATAATGTAGCCCACATCAGGGCGAACAGAACCACGGACTTTGCGGTAGCTTGTGGTGCTTTTCAAGAAGCTTGATGAAAGTTCAATCTAATGAGCACTATGGGCAGCTAGGGCTGGGAAATATGGACAAAAAAATCACATCTCAGTATTTTCAGGCATCACATGATATATATCCTGGTATTTTCTACGAAATGGGCTCCATGTACAGTTGCAAGTCAAAGCCACATTTGAGATGTCACAAGTGCTTTTATAAAAACAAGCTCTGATCAAAATAAAATGCAAAGACAGGGATTTTTTCCCTGTTTGAAAATATACAGATTCACAACATATAAATGAAAAATTAAATAATGTATAATAACTTTTTGCACATAGTAGTGGAGCTAGAGAAGTTTGACGGTTTGCAGCACACGCCACAAAACTATAACATGAGTATTAAAGTATCAGCTAAGCCCAAATCCACTGTAGTTTGAAACAATTAAAAATGTTGTTTTTGGAAGAATGATGTGAATATTTATATTTATGTAGTCTATTAATCTTATTTATGCACATACCATCAACAGAGGGGCTAAAGGAGGGAAGGAGGGAGAGACATGTTATATATGGCTTGTAGATTAAATGTCTGGTTTTTTTTTAAAAAAAAAACAACTGTCGCTCTTGACACTGTTATACAATGATGCGCAATGATCCACCTCACACACAAACTAGCAAACAAATGCTTGCCTGACACAATCAAGCAGCGCAGCGCTGTACTGCACATGTGCTACTGCTGCCATTTCATTCATCTCATAGACTGATTTAGCGTAGCACATGCAACATATAGACCAAAGCTGCACTGCAGACTAATGTACAGAAAGATTAGACATTACATGTTAGTGAGTGGGGCAGAGCTGTGCTGGGCTTTTTGGAAGAACGGCGTTCTGTAAAACAACTTGACCCTATATTGATATAAATGCTATTGTCTAAATCTATATTTTGCTTAAAGATATATCAATTTATTGTACGTAGTCATTATATTGGCCACTGTCAGCATGCCAGGAAGCTAGGTGATCCAAATCAAACACACTGTGAGTGATGTGCGACAGGTGAATGCTGGGTCTCATATATTGTAGCTACAAGCCTATAGTGAATGTTCCAGTGCAGCCTTTTGACTCTTTCTGCTATTTTTGTCATATGTCTGTTCGTTATTTCTTGTGTCATTTGAGGTAAAGTCACAGTGTGAATCAGTAATGCTCATAATACTGCAAATTATTTCTTTGTGAGCTCTTGGTGACTCCAGAGAAGATAGGTTCAGTAAAGCTCTGCATGAGTTGCGGTCACCAGAGATAGATTTCCCCTCTCTCTTAAACAAGTCAGTTTGAGAATCTAACACTTTTTGTATCTTTTCCAGTTCAGGCTGCCAACACCACACAACACTGAGCTCCGTAATATATGCACACACAGCAGGGGGACTTCTGCAGCAGCTCCAGGACCTCTGCATTCCCAAGCTGCACAATTCATCTGAATGAAACATAATCACAATATTGAACTTATGCACCACAATTCACAAGAGGCTGTAGATTTCACGGTAGCAGTTTACAGCAGGTCACATTCTGGTGTACTAATTAGTGCATTTACCCATGAAAAGCCATTGCATGCACAGAATAACACTAAGCTTGTATAGAATGGAAAAATCCCTCCAATGCAATTACATTTGGGGATTTTTGTTCTGTTGTTAGTATTACGACTCCAGAAGCTGTGAGGCAGGATTTCAAAGACAGATTTTTTTTTTGTTTTTTTGGTTGCTTTGTTTTGATTGTTGAAGAACAAACTGTATATTAAGTATTTAAGGAATTGCTGGAATTGGAAGTTCGCTCCAGGAACAAAGAGAGAGATGACCAAAGAGACTGACAATGATCACGGCTTTGATGAGTTGAATACTGAGAGAGTTTATATATGAAGGTGTTGATGAAATGCACACACACACACACACACACACACACACACACACACAATCACAGTGTCCCTGTCATTCTCTCTTTCACTTTCTCTCCCCCTGTTTCCTCCCACTTGTTCTGTCTCACAAACAAAGACAAACACACACTGCAGGGGTGTTTCCCAACGGGACACCGGGTATTGAACGCTCTCTTTTTCCATCTCTTCCTCTAGCACACACACATAAATACAGAACCTCCCAGCTCTCTCTCTCTCTCACACACACACACACACACACACACACACTTTGCAGGGGCGATCTCCATTGGGTAACCTATGATTGAACTCTCCTCCAGCCCGCTCCCTTTCTCTCACACCCCTGCCGTGACCTTATAATGATCTTCCACGCTGCACCACGCAAACTCATGCACTCGCACACACAGACACTCACACACAGTGTCTCTCTAAATTCCCACATTGGGTCTGTAATGATCTGCCAGGCACTCCATGCTCTGAATCTTTTAACAGTCCACTCCTCCAATAAAGTCTCAATGGAGCGCTCCGCATGTGAATGTGTGTGTATGTGTGTGTGTTTTGGGATGTTTGTAGTGACTCTGTGGATGCAATTGTCCCCCTGAAGTAAGATCCTTCATTAAAAGTGTGTGCACATACTGTATGCCACCTTTGCATTTTTTCCATTAGAGGATTAAAGTGTGTATTATGTGTTAGTTATGCATATGCAGTTTTCCCCTTAACACACACAGATCACGGCAGATAAGCTTTTAATCACTGCAGCGCGACAAGGGTGTGGTGAAGTTTGGCCACTGTGTATTCAGTATTAATTTCAAGGTCTTCCAAAGTTAGCATTCAACAAATATCTTTGTGGCTCTCTGAAAAGCCTGACTCTGATAAACCTGCCTTCTGTATGGGGTGTACTCTGAATCAGAGGTCAGTTTAGATATTCCTAATATTTTCTCGGTTTAAGCAATACTCAACCAAAAATCTACTGAGAATCAACTCACCACCTGTTGGCTTGAAAGCAATGGTAAGTGGTTCAGTGACTAAAGTGGGTTAATGGGACTTCTGTGAGTTGGGGGTGAAGTGTATAGCCTTTATGTACAGATTTACAGTGGTGAAATGTAACATTTACTTTAGTACTATACTTAAGTAAAATGTTTAAAGTACTTCTACTTTACTTGGGAATTTCCAAATATTGTACTTTTCACTCCACTTCATTTGTCAGCTGCAATTACTAGTTACTTATCAGATTTATGTTGATAATAGAAAATATAAATCAAGTCATAAATTGTTAAAATGACAAAAAAATAAAAGTACAAATAAAATATTTTGGCACTGCAATAAACTTTGAGCATATTGTAATTCAAGCAGTCTAAGAGAACATGAGACTTCTGCACCTTCTCTTGGCTCGGTTTTAGGCTTTAGAAAGTCTGGCTCCGAATGAGAGACCTCAGTCAATCACAGGTCATTCAGAGAGAGGGCGTTCCCATTGGCTGTCCTACAAATGCAAATGCAAGCGCACCTCACTCAGATGAAAGCCTGATTCAGTTGTGAAGAATCCTGCAAAGAAAGTTGCTAATCCAAAATTGGCAGTTGATGCCACCCAAATTCAAGCTGCTGCCAACCGAAGGAGGCACGCAGAAGAACTGTGGGGTGTTTAGCTCGCTAACTCTTGCCTTATTTGTGACCTCATAAACAACAGTGCAACCGAATGCAGACACTGACATTAGATCAAGCAGAAAAAGCGGAGGCCTGGGTGGAGCAGGTGGAGGGGTGGGTGTTGCTGGCGACCGTGGCACTCCCCACCTGCATGGACCAGCAAGGAGCCCTGTAGCAAAAACTAACAAAGAGTCCTGCTCCAGGAGAAACAATACACACATATTCGGAGTGGCAGAAGGAGAGGAGCAAAACTCGATACCACAGTTTATTGAAAAGCGTTGGACCTTAATTTTTTTTTTTTATATATATATATATATATATTATTTTTTGGGGCCATTTTTCACTTTATTTATAGGACAGTCCAAGAGAGACAGGAAAGATGGGACAGAGAAGAAGGAATGATATGCAGCAAAGGGCCATAAGCCAGACTCAAACCCGGGCCGCTGCAGAAGCCTGAGGCATATGGGCCGCACACTCTACCCAGCAAGCTAGAGGTCGCCTCAGACCTCAATATTTTTAGCTCATTTTAATACAAGTTTTATGAAAAGTTCACAAAGTATCACCAGAAATGCACTGAAGCACACTAAAGTAAAGCTAATTCAGGAGACACAAAAGTGAAACTAAAGTGCTTTTGAAATGATACTAAGTAAGCTTTTAGCCTTTGACAATGTCAATGTACACATTTGTTAATGCATGTCTGTGTGAGTGTTGTTGTTTCCTGCTGCAGTGGCGCCTGTGTGTGCTGATCATGTCTGGTGTGTGTGTGTGTGTGCAGAGATGCATTAGAGCCAAGCAGAGGCAGCCACTCTAAGTCCCAGGCATTCCCTGGACATCTCTAAGTGGTTTTCTTTTAGAGCCACAGCCTGGCAGCAAGACCCCTATTACTGATATAGACACACTGTAATAAGGCAGAGATGCTCACACACTCAAACACACACACACACACACACACACACACACACACACACACACACACACACACACACACATTAAGGGAGTTTATCTCCACCATCAGCAGCACAAACAAGCAATCTGCACGCAAGGAAAATAAACCGTTGCCGTGGTCAAGTTAACAACACTGGATGAAGATAAACGTACGGTCCACTCATGTATGCACTGGCAGTACAGACCTGTGTGCATGACTCTCAAAAGAAGTATGGTACAAGAAGAAACTGAGCTCCCAATGTGTCAATATGATATCATAATCTCTTCTTCATCTCATTTTTACTCCTCACTGCTTCTCATTTGCTCTCCATCCCTTCCTCTGTGCAAATGTTTGTAATCGGTGATATTGACTGGCTGATTGATGGCCACTTTCATGTCTAAAATTAGCTACATACAGGCACACACGCACAAACTACATGACAGTAACAAGCAGACAGATGTGCACAAAGACACAGGAACATCATTGTCCTCCTGTCATCTGCCCTCTCTCTCACACAGATCATTATCTGGCAGGAGATCGCTCTGTTACAGGAAGGGATCTGACACTCAAAGGACAGGAAATGAAGACCTGCTTCAGCCTATCAAGCTCCTCAGGAGACGACAGGATAAGAAGGGGTGTGTATCGCCCTATCGGTGTCTCTGGGGAAGGTCATGTGACTGAAGAGGCAGGAAGTGGGGTTTTAATAAAGTCACACCCAGCCCAGCAGATAAGGCATCAAAGATGAGGGAGTTTACAAACAGCTTCTTTTCCCAAATCAGTGCTGACCTTTGACTTTCTTACAATTTACCACTTACAATTTTTGTCTGTTTTTAACTTTTTTTATTTAACAGTGTTGACAAGTACAGATTTTTTTTTTCTCAAATAACCCACGTGATACGAGAAGCAGCTGTCCCCCTGGTTCTTTCACATTATATAATCCGGCCCCCATTGAAAAAAAGTTTGGACACCCCTGACATAGATGCGTCAGTTGAATCTAATGTAATAATAATCTTCTGTGGGCAAGCACTGCCATAAAATCAATCAATGACTATAGAGTGTTTTCTATCTCCTCTGCCAAATATAGGTGCTGCTTTAGGTTGGCAATCAATTTTATGTTCCTCCAAAAGTCTAAAATTTAAAATAATCACAGACCAGTCAGCTATCACAACATACCAAAAACAAATCGCTTCAGTTGGCAGGGATATTACAACAACACAACTGTCACAACTTGCACCTGTATTATTTAGCTAGTCTTGCTTTGGAAAGTGAATGATGTGAAGTGAGTTAAACTTTGAATTGTATTATGCTCAGTTTTGCACAAGGAATCATTAACTCTTTGTAGAGTACAGTCTCAAATACCATCATTTATTTACACATCTAGCTTGCCAACCCAGTATGCCCTAATCTCACTACCACTATTTTAACTTCTTAACATACTGCTGGATAGGTTCATCTGTAATAGTGCATTCTATTATATTTACGGATCTAATATTTCTATGTGTAAAATCTCAATCTGAAAATCTGAGCAGGGTTTCCTTCTGAAGCAGACAGATGCAGTTGAATAAATGTAAAAAATAATGTAAAGCACATGCACCTCAAAAATGTAATAAAGCGAAATAACAAGGATGATATTAATTGACAATATTAGATAATTGTTCATTAAAAGTAACAGACAAAACATACTACTGAGCTCAGTAGTCAATGGGATTTTGAATGAGGTTTCTTACTTCTGGCTCTTTTTATCTAAGTGAACAGAAAGCCTGACCTAATCTGTGTCGTATGTTTTTTTAAACAAAACGACTCCTAAATAGAATTCAAACCTAAGGGATGCGTGTGCTGCTATAATACAAATAATCCTTCATCAGAAGGACTATTTAAATGTTCAGTTTAATAGAGGTTTTTACCTGAAGGACTTTTAAGTGCCGTATATGAGCAGATATTTATATTATGTTCTACCAGCAAATACAGACAACTGAACCCTGAAAACTATCAAGAGTTAATGTGTCGAAATATCCATTGTTGAAAATCTGCCAGCAGCTGTAACCAGGTGTCTTTTTTGATGATTAATTAATTTGTCAAGGGCCACTGCGCCATTCTATTAAATTTATTACAACGTTGACTTAATGTCATCGCTGAAGGCAATATAACCCACCTCAATCGCCTCAAACAGGCAGCGGTCAAACTGAATCAATAACTGGAAGAAAAATATGCGAAAGTGGCATGAGCTCACTTGGACCTGCATATTATTGGCCTTGCTGCATATAAATGCAAATCAAGCCGAATTCTTGGCGATATTATCTGAGGAGGAGAGGACACTGACCCTCCACTTTGTATTCACAAGAGGAGTACGTGCTCTGCGTACGTACTACTACTGCCGTTCGCCCAACTTTGCATAAAGAATAGAAGGGGAAGCAAGTGAGCAGCAGGCGGGAAATATAAAAGTCAAGAGGGAGTATAAATGGAAGAATGGGAGGTAGAACGGGAGAAATAGTTGACGTGCAGGAGGAGACAGAGGACAGGAAGAAGATGAACGACATCAGCAGTGGTAAAAAGCAATAAATAAATACAAATTAAATATACAGTCACGTAGCTGTATGCCTTTGCGCACTCGTCAAGTTGCAATTACAGTAAACATCCATGTCTGTGAAAATATGGATGCCACAAACACATCTACCCCAACAGAAGATCTATAAAATCAGCCCAGTTTTTAGGTGAGCACGCAAGGTTCTTCAGTTACGCTCAAAAATATGACTTATAAGGTCACCATGAACCTGACTTTTGACATTTGAGCACCAGATTCTACTCAGTTCATTTTTGAGTCCAAGTGGACGTTTGTGCTGAATTTGAGGAAACTCCCTCGAGGCCATCTTCAGCCTTCTTGAAAATAAGACGAATGCAAGGTCAGCTTTACCTTGACCTTTCATCTCCAAAATCTGATCAGCTCATCGTTGAATCCACTTGAATGTTTATGCCAGTTTTGAAGAAATTCCCTCACGGTCTTGAGATATCACATTTACAAGAATGTGCCGGACGGACGGATACCCCGAAAACATGCCTCCAGCCTTGGCTATCGCCAGCACGGAGACATCAGAATGAAGTGATATAGACATAAGCAAGCATTGACACAGCAAGATAAGGCCCATCTATTGCCAAAAACATGATTATACACATGCACCCCACTCAAAGCCGTCCTCCTGTCAACACACCAGATCCACTCCTCTCATACTCTCTTTTCCCTCCTCCGGCCTCCCTTCCTTCCCTGCTCTCTCTCGTGCACACATGCTAATACAAACCCATCACAACAAGCACAAACTGACTTAAATGACAGTGAACCTCAGCCTTGTCAATCGACCAGTGGACATGAAATCAATACACTATCAGATTGAATTAGGAAGGCTCTGTGTAATATCTGAACCCCAATCAGACTGAGTGACAATCACTCCAGAATAATCTTGCTTTTTATTCACCACAAACTGAGGCAAAGCAGATTTGGTCTAGAAATTCCCCTACAATGTGTGTGAGGCGGCCCAGGCTAATCTCTGGATAGCATCTGTTTGCAATGAGGTTTTGGTTCCAAGCCGCTGAGTCACGGCAAGCCCCGGCCAGGCTCAATCTACAACATGGGAATGAAATAAGGAAGGAGCAACCGTGGGCGGGTGTAATCTCTAGATTGCATCTGTTTCTGTTGAACGGCGAGCGAAGGGCATCATATTTACAGTACATTTACTATACGGCAGTTGTTGTCATCCACACAGTGTGAGACAACAGAAAAGAACAAAAAAGTCACCTGCAAAGACAGACGGGGAAATTTAACTGTTACTTTGGAAGACTGGGGGCTTCTAAAAATGTAACTATGTATTTAGTTTTCTGAATGCAAATCCGGGTTTAGGTTTAGGTTCAGGTATTTTTTGGATATTGAAAAACATGTTCTGAAAGGAATAGCAGTGTAATTGCACTTTCTGACACTTTCTAAACAACTCTTTACTGTTCTTCTTAAGGTGTTTAAAACGTCAGGCGGAGGCCCAAAGTGTCCAATATTGAGAAATAACATTATGAAATTAATAATCATACAAATAAATATAGACAGAATGTCAAGTCAAGTCAAGTCAATTTGGTATCACAAATAAATTTACCATTTTTACAGCATATAACACCCTCTGTCTTTAGACCCTCACTTTGGATATGAAAATCTTCCCTGAAAAAACCTTTAACTAGGAAAAAAGGAAAAAAATCTCAGGACTAACAACAGAGGAGGGATCCTTCTCCCTGGACAGACAACATTTATATATATATATTTATATAATATAATATAATATAATTTATATAATAAACAATATATTTTTTTCAAAATAAAAAACACAGAATGACCTAACATTTCATAAAAATGAGATAAGTTTAAAAAACAAATTTTTCTTCATTTATTTGTGTGATTATTTATTTCATCATGTCTTTTTTTCATACTGAGCACTTTGGGTTTTGTATTGAGCCCCTAAAGTCTCAGGTGATGTAATTTTATCACATAATTATCCTGTGGGAACAAATTAACTTTCTTGTGGGATCAAGTTAATATCTTGTACACACTAGTTACAAAAAGTATCAACTTTTGGGACTTTTGGCGCTCCATAGATTTCAATACAAACAGCCATCAGATGTAAAGGATGATATCCAGTGTACAGTGTGTACAGTTATAGTGTAATCTGTTAGCTCTGTAGCTTGTTTTAATTTGCTTCAATTAAAATTGTACATTCAAAGTTGCTATCTGGAGAATACACACATACAAAAGGGAAATGATTTAATCAAAGATTTTTGATATTTTTAGAGATGTCCTTGTAATATTGTTCTTTAGTTTCATGCCTGTGAAAGACACTGGATTGAAAATAAATTGAACTTGCCGGTTGGGAGGGAGGTCCGCACTGAGCACAGTTATTAATCAGGCAATAAGCTTGCAGGAAAAGCAAAGCCGACGTCTGTCTTTATAAGGTGAATTTCCCGATTAAAACAGACGCTGCCCTCTAAATCAAATACAGACAGGCCATTTCAAAGGACCCCCTTGTAAAACATATTTTCCTTTGTAGTGATGTCCTCCTCATGCTAACCACACCTATCATGGTGATAATAAGACTCTCTTCTTAAATATTCAGAGATAAAGACCAGGAGACTATTCACCAGTCTTTTCAACTTGAGTGTGGTTTTTCTTTAGATGACTATTTTAAGTGGCGAGGAAAGATGCCTGTCAGCTCTGAGGCGAGACTCTACGTGTGTGCACGAAATAGAGAGAGAAAGAAAGGACAAGAGAGAGAGAGAGAGAGAGAGAGAGAGAGAGGAGGTAAGTCATCCTATCTCGGGTCTCCAGGGGATGCAAGGCAATTTGGGAAGCCTGTGACAGCAGAGATTTTAAGTTTTATATCCCCCCCCACATCCCTCTCTTTGTGCTCTTCTCTTTACATCCAACTTGCTCTCCCCTCCTTCCTTCTCTTCTACTCTTCACCATGTATCTGGATACGCTTTGATAAACTTTGCTTTTAAAGCACTTTGTTGAACACAGGGTTCATGACACAGACTTTCTCCTCCACTCTCCCCCTTTCACCCACCGACACTTCCTCTCTTCGTCCATCTCTCCTTTCTGTCTATTTCCTCCTTCTTTTTTTTATCTCACTCTGTCTCTCTGAGGGTCCATCTCTATCACTCAGTCCGCCATACACACAGATGCATGCACACTGAGACGCTTAAAAATTCTGTCCACGGTCCGCCACTTACAGACACAAAGGAGCATTGCGAGCCCTGGCCGGGGGGCTAAAAGCGTCATCTTTGATAGGAAAAGCAATTTGAATGGTTCTGAGTGATGCAGACGGGGCTACATTTGTGCCACACACACACACACACACACACACACACGCACACACACACACCCTTAAGTGGACATCCTGACGCACACAGGTGCATGGACACAAAAACATGCACCTACACAAATGTTAGCCAATATTAGCCAGAAAGTGCTCTCACACCATTAATGGACATCACTAGAGTGGACAGAATATGTGGTCGCCTGGATCACACTGAGAGACACCAAAGTAATGACAGCAGGCCATATTTGGCTCAAAAGATCTGTTCGTCTTCTAAACGCTTCCAGCAGCATGATGAGTCTTTCAACGTCGATCAAAACTTCCATTAGAGCACCTGAATTCTTCACAGGGATGATAAAGTGTCGTGTAATGTAACCGGGGGCGGTCAGTTTGTTTAGATGACAAACACTAGGCTTTTGGCAACATGTCAGATTTTTGAAGTGTTTTTTTTTCTGGCCTATAACCCATCACTGTTGGTATGTTTCCTTCTTAGGCAGTCCACAACAACCAGTTTAGACAGCTCCAAATAGAGTACCACGGCAGGCCCCAAAATCCATTCAACATCATAGGACCATATTCAACTCCACTGGAACTCCTTAGAGCAAAACACTCCCCACAAAAAACTGAGAGAAATGTAAAATACCGTTTCTGAGCTGTTCTGTGGAGCCTTCGCTTTGATCTACAAGGAAAGCCTCTTTAAAAAATAACCACAAACAGGCAGGCTGCCTTTCAACTTCTCTCTCCTGTTTCTCCCATCTGGATCTACCTCTCTGTTCTGCTCTAACCTGGGCAGGAAGTTGGGACGGGAGCTTTTCCTGGCGACAGAAATGTCTGCCAATTCAACAGCAACTCATAACAGGCCAGATAGGGCTCCATCTGTTGAGTCGGTTTATTGATTGGCTGAGCATAGATTTGTATCTCATCCCGCTTTTCATCCTTCCATCCAATCATCTGTCTATTTATACCTGCATGCATTGATTTGTTTATATTTGTCCTGTCAACTGGATAAATTACCATTCCTCTAATCCAATCTGAGTTGCTGTGTAAACAAACTCAATTTTGGAATCACTGCACTATGATTTCAGACATTACAGACTTATCGTAAATATTAATTTCGCCAAAAAGACTGGACTAAAATGTCTGACAGAAACTCTACCTCCATGTGATGTTTTAATGAAGAAAACTACAAGGATTACAAAGTCAATCCCTCTACACTGTAACAGCGTGAATAAAACGAGGCGGGGGGAGGAAAAATTCTAATTTCACTCCTAAAAAATAAAAAATGAGGCAACACTTTGCAACTGGTTAGCTTGCAGCTAGCACTTCCACTGGGATCGCTATCAAGCATGATTCTCCTCGGGTAATAGAGGATGGTGGTATGAAAACAGTTTTATTCCCCCACTCCCTCTGCCACTGTAAACTATGAATTCCTGGTGAGGAACAATGACAGACATACATTTGATACATGGCGTCTCATGAGACACTGAGACAAATGTGACGGTGCAGCAATATGGATGCATTTAAAATCACAGAAATATCTATAAAGTCAGGGAAGAGTTCCTTCGTCATATGTATGAATTGAAATGCAAATGAAAACTTTCTTAAACAAACACCTTAAACATTTATTCTGATGTTACATACATAGACTCTTGAGGAAAAAAATGCCAAGGGGAAAAATGTTGGCATAGCACAGATCTGCAAACATGCTTTGCCTGTGGTAAGGTTTAGGCACAAAAACAACTTGGTTATGGTTAAAAAGAGATCATGTTTTGCTTAGAAAACCTATTTTTGGGGGTACACGGTGGCTCACCTTGTAGAGCAGGTGCCCCATTAATAAAAGGGTATGTCCTTGCTGCAGCAAAAGGCCGCAGGTTAAATTTCAACCTGTGGCCCTTTGCTGCATGTCATCCCCTCTCTTTCCCCCTTTCGGGCTGGAGCTGTCCTACCCAATAAAGGTGAAAGGGCAAAAAAGATAAGGAAAAAGAAAAGAAAAAAATGTAAAAAAAAAAAAAAAAATTTAAAAAAAGTGAGACACTGTCCCTGCTAGAAAGCAGCAAAGTCTCAGCAAAAACACAGCTGCATTTTGAGGCATTGTCCCCACTTGAAATCAGTGATGGGTTGCTAAAACAACAGCCAGGTTTGGGGGCTAAAAAGCTGCAGGAAACACAATGGTAAATCTGTTTTTTAAAAAAAGAAAAGAAAAACAATGTTTGAGGGCTGAAAAGCTCTTGAAAAAAGAGCAATAAGTAACCAAAAAAAAAAACACCCATGTTTAAAAGGGAGGCTTAAGGCCAAGAACGAATGGACAAAGAGTTGCCAGTTTAATATGTTTTAAATCATTTTAGCATATTTTGTCTTCTCTCCTTGACGGGCAGTGACTGTACCACCTCTCCTCCTACCTAGCAACTACTAAGTGATTTGTCTGCTGCAAGTATCTCCTTTATATAACAGAGCAAGTCACAAAGAGATCTCTCCTGTGTTCAGTGGCCCAGTCTCTATTCACACTGACCTTGATGAGAGGAAAACAGAAGAGAGGAAATGCAGATGCAGGATGAGGGTATTGTTAAGCTTTAACCCAACCCACACACACACACACACACACACACACACACACACACACACACACACACACACACACACGCAGTACAGGTAGGATTTTTTATGTGGCTGAATTTATGCCTCTTGCCAACTGAGTTTACACTGTGAAGGCTTCTGAACCCCGTTCTGTGACCACATTGCAGCCTTATAGACTAAACATTATGAACTCATATGCTGTAAAATCGATTAAGATCCCCAAAGAGAGCAAAATACAATATGCCGTATAAAGGCAGCGTATGCAGTGCAAAGGCAGTTCTCAATCTAGGCACGCTTGGCCTTCAGTTTTCATCGTGCATCATCTCAATAATGAATGAAATGGCTCAGCCATCTAATTGTTGAAAAGCACCCAGGTCCAAAAGCCCTGTAGCCCATCACTGTGGTGTTAATGGCAGCAGTTTATATGAGAGAAAACGTCAAAATGGTCTGAATTAACATTGAAAGTAAAGTGTGTCCACTGCAGTTGAAGGCAAAGGATGACGATGTGCCATGATCATCCCTGTGGTGTTATTGCATCTTTTTCCTTGTATTTTCTATTAACCTTTACCACTGATTGATGCGGTTTTGCAGCCCTTACAGGACACTAAACTGTCATAAAGCAGTCAAACTGGAATGCACTGATGTAATACACATACTGATGAATCAGCAAAGCCTTGCCCAATGTCCACTGCATGTAAGTGCAGTAAGTGGTGAGTAGAGCACTGAAAATTTATACTCAAGTAAAAAGTTACTCCCGTAAAATATGGCTCCATTAAAAGTGAAAATTAAGTGAAATTAAAAGTAAAAAAACCCACTCATTTAAAAGTTTGAAAAGGTATCAGAAAAATAAATCAATCAAAGTACATGTTTCTTCATTTAATATTTGTGAAAAAACATTTTTTTTAAAAACAGTATCTATTTTTCTCAAACTAATTGGTTTTTTGCAAAGACGCTAACACAACTAACACGCAACAACTAACAAGGTTAGAGACAACTAAAAAGCCAAAACTGTTGAAGTACTCTCCTTATAAGAAATATTATCACATTTTTGGAAAACGAAAAAGCAATTTCAGACTGAAGCAGACAAAAAGGTCCACAAGATGCATTTAAAGACAGGAATTCCAACACATTCATTTATTTGTAGTGGCCTGCCACAATTACAACATTTGCCACCAGGTGTTTACTTTCTATTTCAGGACCATTTATTAGGAGCGCTACTGGAATATATATATACCTTCTGGTTAGTCACTGCACCATATTTTCCAAGCACAGTGTACTCAGTCAATTTGGCAGACATTTAATATTTACAACAGTAAATTTAAGAATGTACATGATTTCATTATATTGCTCAGCACTTCTGATGAAAGAGAGAGGCTAAATGGCGTTTGTTACTGGTTATTACTTTAAAAGATGACCAGGCAGCTGAATTATAGGATATTTCTCCCCGTCACCCTCTCTCCACCAGCTTTATTTTTCCACCTCACGCCCTACTCCTCTAATTATCCCTCTCTCTCACCCTCTCGCCAACTCCGTCTGTCCATTTCACACAAACACACACACACAGAAAACGAGGGCTGGAGGGGTTAATGTGAGTGTGTGATGTCATATAAACAGTCTCACAGGATGAGGGGCCAGGTGATTTATCGAGGGCCTCAGTGCCACCACAATAAGCTAGCTGTCAATACAATCACGGCTTCTGCCAGCACACACACACACACACACACACACAGTCAACCGCTAAGCTATTCATGGCTCTATCTCTTTCCATAGCTCTATTCGGCTGGCTAGACAGACACACACACACTTTCACCCATCTGCTTTTCATTGCTCTATTCAGCCAGCTGGTCAGACCGTCCAGCAACGATAAACACCAGGAAAATTCAACCTCTCACTTTCTACCGTATTCCGCTTTTGCCCTTCTCACCCCTTTTCCCATCTCTTCTTCTCAAACACTCTTCCTTCATATTCTTTTCATCCCTCATTTCCAAACACACACACGCACGCATACAAATGCAGTTGTATCACTAGACTGATCTTAGAAAAGAAACGCTACTTTGCACAGATGCACACACTGTCGCTAACAAATGCAACAGACTGTGATATCATGATAACGGACTGCTCTTCTCCTCCAATGTTATATAGTCTGGTAATCACTATAGTGATGCACAAGCACGTAAACAAATCATGTTTTCTAGTCAGCAGACAGCAGCTTCACCACACCTAATTTATAGTGCTAGTGTTTGACACTGAAGGAATGCCAGCTTTCTCTCTCTGTTTCTCTTTTAATCAAGGTTAGTTGCAGTTTAAATGAAATGGTTGCTCGTATGTGTGAGAGGACCTAATAGAGCGGTGAACTGCAGGTTGGACGGTCTCCCTGACAAACAGGGCTTTGACACAGCTCCCCTCTGAGATAACCAGCAGGTGGACAAAGTGATGGGACGAGTGGAAGAAAGTGGAGAAGAGGCTGTTTCTAAACTAAAAGGAATATTCAATGCCAGACCCAAAACCAGTTAGCCACTAGACATATGAGTGAGGCAGAGACGCATTAACTACTTGAACTCCTGCCTCCTCCGAGGCTTCCTCTCGTGCACTGGATAACGCCACGCCCGCAAAGAGAGAGAGCACAGGAGGCCTGCAGGAACCAGGTGGAAACACGAGACCATGCTTTGCCCAGGGGCCACTTTTCCAAAATGACAGGAGGCCAGGGGCCAATTAATTAACAAACATGAATAATATTACATAGTACAGGGTTGTCAAAGAACTGGCCCACCAAAGGGTCCAGTCTGGTCAAAGTGTCAAATTTCTTTGAGGACCATTTATATTTGGGTAATGGGTACAATTTTTAAAATAGTGACTTTTTTTCATTTCGTTTTTAATTTTTTCAAGTTTATTAATTCCCTGATAAAACTTCATATACATTCATGATGAGTGCATCAATCACTCACATTCACATACCCTATGTGCTTCAAAGAACTGAATGGATTTCGATGATTTTCTGCTTTTATTCCATCATATTTTAAATGATACTGATTACACACTGATAATTACTTGCTGTTTGGCCCACAGGGACATGACACTGACAAGATTATTGCCACCTTCTTTTTGTCATGACACTCTATAAGTTTGATTTAAATTTGCTTCAGTTGAATAAAAAGCTTTTCTTCTCTTTGTTTCATCACCCTCCTCTGTCTCTCTGTCTTTTAACACACACACACACACACACACACACACACACACACACACACTTTTAAGCATTGCTTGCTCAGTCACGACGGGTCCCCCAGGACGTGACAGGGGCATATTAGGCGGTGAGAGGTAGACCGCCAAGGGTGACAGAACAAGAATCATGCGCCGCAGTTTAACGGATGGCCGGATGGCAATGTTTTCCTTTCAACAGCGCCCCGATCCCACCATCCCCACCACCCCACTCCATGTTACCGTGAGCTATCCAACGCACAAAACCAAATGCAACGAGTGGGCTCTGTCACCCGACAACAGCATGCAGAGAGACATGATAGAGACTACGCAACACAGTGGGAGACACAGGAAGAGGGTGAGGGGTGGAAGAGGAAAAAATAGCAAAAGAGACAGGACAGAAATAGAACAAGATTCAGGTAGACAGAAAGGTAAAAAAGAGGAGAGAGGAAGATGATGCAAGAGTGAGACAGAGGGAGGGAAGAAGGAGGAGAGGGAGAGGGGGGAGAGAGAAACAGAGAAGGAGATTATGTCCGTCCTTGTCCAAAGAGGATAATGAGGTGAGTGGAGCTGAGCTGACCCAGTGTGGCAAATCCCAGTGTGCACCTGGTGCCTGGGAAGCATCGCACAGGACAAAAGCACAGCCTGACACACATTTGTATGACTATACTTGTGAGGACTGTGCTTTTCTGACTGTTAAAGTAATGCTGCACTTTGGGGGCGCTCATGGAGACTGGAGGGATTTAATCAATGACTTAGGTGCTGCCGTTATCAGCTTGTGTCATGTTTAGGACATTGTTAATTTCCTGAACGAAAACTGTGACAAAAAAATGTTGTCAGTGACCTTTTTTGTCAGTGACTAGACTCTGCTAAGCTAAAAATACATCTCTGATATCAAAAACTATAACGAAATATATGTTTTGTTTTGCTGACGTGACAGGACTAAACTGTTATCATTGAGCTATTGAGCTGTATGAGTGGTATGAGATCGGAGCACTAATGGGTTAGTAAATACTTTTAAATTGCACCAGGATGTTTCGCGAACCTGCAAAACACTTACACCAGGGCAGTGTGAGCCATTAGTGCTAGTTTTGAGTTGTTATTCAGCAGTAAGTAAGCAGCCGTCTGTCAGACTGTGGACGGTGAAGCTGTTGAATGCATTTGTGGAGTTTGTTGGTTGCAGTGATGGCTGTTAGCTCGACAAGCAGGCAGGAGGCTCAGTTTTCTGTAAAGTGGCTATATTGCAAGTAAACAGTCTGAACTCAGCTGCTTTTTTTGGAAATTTTTGCCATAACTGCTATTTGTAATGCACATTTGAACTACAGCCGAACAAAACTAACTGAACAAAAAACACATTTATTCTTCAGTATTTCAAAAGTTTCAACAAGAGGTATGGCTTGAAGCAAAACATTTGCATTTCTAGTCAAAGCTCTCATAAATAGCCAATAAACACATACACACACACACACACACACACACACACACACACACACAGGTCAATGAGAATAAAGTCAAAATACGGCCTTCATAATAGCTGCTTCTTCCCAGCTGTCGTAAACTGAGCAGAAATGCCACATTTATTTTAATGGGATAAGTGCAGAATAACTGCCAGTTAACTGACTCCAATGTAAACTTATCCACAGTAACATTAGACGTTGAGAGCAACTGAAATTGCGTAAAGAGCAAAAAAGTTAGTTTAGGGAGGAGGCCACCCAGGAGATTGCTGTTTGTGCCAAATGTGAAACCAAAGGTCGATGTGGTTTTAACCCAAGCCATGACCATTTCCTGGGCCTATTCAAGTAGTTTTGTTGACTAAATCTTCAGTAGTGTAGGTGTTGAATCCTATGTTTCCTGTGAGTCTTGCAAAGGCACTTGACGCATGTGACAAGCATCATAATTTGAGGCTGAGGAGAGTCGGAAGTGATTCCACACAAACAAAAAAGACACTTGCATACACTGTGTCAAGCCCAGTCCTCAGAAGAAGAGACTGGCATTCTACAGCACACTTCTGTAAACAATGGACACATTACGTTTGTTTCATGTTTCATATGTATCACATCAACATTTCTTAAGTGACGTAATATTTGAGCTGATTTTGCCATATGGAGGTGGAGGGGCTGGTGAATGGCGGGACTCATGCCAAGCTGAAGACCACTGTACCAACAAACCAGCAGCATCTTTTTAACCACCAAACGAGTTTTCACCAGGGATACAGGCCATAACAGGCAGCTACTTTGTTTTTACCAAGACATCACTGCATTTCCAGCCAGGATTGTGCCCTCAAAACTAGGCAATTACAGCCAGAAGTTAATCTTTTCTAACCATTACCACAGAGTTTTTGTCTCAAAACCTAACCGCACATAAACATTACATATCTGTAGTTTGCAGACACATACAATGCCAACATTTATTCTGGTGATTGGGTTGCTGTTATCATGTACAAATAAATACATTTCATGCAACAAAATCACAGAGAGTTCATCAGTTAATGAACTGGATTTAAGGATCTCTTTTTCATACACACAAGCAACATCTTTGTGGTGGAAAACACATACACACACACACACATACACACACACACACACACATTACTGGACCTTAAATACTTCCCTTTCTTACTCAATGTTCACTTGTACATTTTTTGTATTTAGGTGTAAAATACGTTGATGTCCCTTTATTGCGGACACACCACTTTCAGACGAGTCTCACACTCACTCTCACACACTCTGCCTGCGCCCAGTTTCTCCCTTCTGTCCCTTTTATCACAAGACGCTTGATCCATCATCCAACATCACTCCTGGATGTTATCATAGTAGCGTGAAAAGGATCTCTCAGCCACGCACAGACGACCTGAACGCTAATAAGCCTCACCTAAAACGGCCAGGCTCAGCTGGCGCTGTAGTGTCACCAAACCCTCCAGTGATCTGTGGTGCATTTACACTGACAGCCCGGGGAGAGGGCCACAAACAGACAGGAAGTGTGTGTTGTTTGTTTACTAGTCATGGTTGGCTCACAGCCACGGGGCTACCGACAGAGAGTCTCAGCTGCCCCGACAGCCAAGCACACAAGCCGGGGTGAACCGAGTTGCTGGCTGGCTTCGTCAGTCCCTAATGGAAACATTACTGTGATACGACTATGATACTGCAATAAGGACTTTAAGTGAACATCTCCGTCTGCTGCGGAGAAGAAGCCGGATAAATGCAGGACTCTGTCATTTACAATTTGGGATAAAAGAAAGAAATGTTGCAATGACTCATTCCAAAACAGTACAGTACAAAACAAGACTATAAAAGCTACCCAGCTTACCCTTTTCCACAGTACACTACCCTTTCAACAACAAAAAGTAACACCTTTCCTGCATACTAATACATTGGAATACATCTTTTTAAAAGAGAGCTACATATTTTTCATTTCCTCTCTATAACCGTTCCATAAATTTATCTCTTTTACTGAAATGGAACGATTTTTTTCTAGCCCTCCTCACCATTTATTTCTTTACCATTCATAAAACTCAAGTCATATTGGCTTCCTCTCATTTTAAACAACTCTCAGATACTTTCAAGCAGTAATTTGTTTTCGACTTTATACATGATTTGTCCTGTTTAAAAAAAGTCTCGGGATTTTACTGCCGTTATTTTAAAGCCCCCTCCAGTCAAAAATGTGTTCGGCTTCTTGTTCCTTCACTGTGATGTTTGAGCTTCGTTGTGCAGGATGATGTGAATGCCCTCTGTTTCTACATTCATCCGCTGGAGGGCGAATTTCTCTGAGCTTACTTTAAATCTCAGTTTAACACATAAACGAACCTTCAGGATTTGTGACATCACAAACAGTCACTCGTGGTCCAGTATGAAACTAATACAAGTTTGATGAGAAACCTTGACAACATCAGGTCACATACACTTACTATGGACTTAACAGTGACGTACGAGCCATCGTGTGTCCAGCTGTTAAAGGTATATAGTGCAGGATTTTTGTGACGTCAGGATTCATAAAAAAGTAACGACTGGACCATAAGCAACAGAGGAAGTTCTGAAAATTGTGACACAGCTCATAAAAACGCAAATATGGCAAGGCCATATGCAAAGCAGACAAAGATTGTTCCAAAGTAAGAACAAAACTGGGGTTAGCTTTCGACCTCCGTGGCGAGCACTGTGAGCACAAGTTTGAATGTTGTGTCTACAAACAGTGAGGGAATATTCGTATAATAGGTACAATTGATTTGTAGCGTTCACAAGTACACTTGCGGCACCATCTACATGACATTTTTTTGTGCTACAGTTAAGAAAGCAGCACCACAGACAAACACCACCCGGGACTGTTTTCAGCGAAGCAGTGAGTAGTAAATTGAGACTGTTTCATAAATGGTTAAAAACTCATGGCATGGGTCGGCGGGCTGTGCCTAGCTGTGGTTTACAGTGTTTACATTAATCAAACAAACTGGACTTTTGGGTCAAGTGCACTCCAGCCGAACCTGATTTGAGAGCCCCGTCAGCAATAATTTCTGCACAATACACCTTTATAATTTTGAAAATAACAATATTAACATATTTAGAAATTATCGTTTTTTTAATTAGGATAAGGACAACACATAACTTTAAGAATTTTTGATAAAGAAATTAAACTTTTTTGCATAAAAGAACAAGACACAAAGACGTGTTTAAACCTTATTTTGAATCATTTTTACATGTCAATTTGTATTGTCTGTCTTAAAACATAGCTGGAGTGGGGTCTTAAAAACATCTGGACGTATGTTTATCTCCTAACAGTTTCCATTTACAGTGTGTTTATGTTTCAGTAGAGCACTTTAAACACATTTTTTGCACAATGGTTTATAGTTACCTGATTTCACTTTTTAATATTTCTATCTCGCTCTGTGTGGCATCACTATGCTTTAAGGGACTAACAGCGATGCTCAGTGCTGGGTTTATAGTAGCCTTATGGTACTCAAGTATTTTCATCTGCTTTGATATATAGGCCTATTATGACTTTTATCCCGGTGTGAGAGTTATAGTAAATATGTGCTGGTCTACAGTGACTTTGTGATCGAGTATCCTTTGTGCTATTTTCATCTCCTCCAGGATCACCCTAATATTCCCGCTAAACATTGCATTGCTGTGTATTTTCAGTATCCCTTCATACTTAAGCTGCTATATAATAGCCTGTTTTAATTGGTTGTCAGTCCAGTTCTGAGATTTAGAAAATCATTTCTATACAAAATCAAGCTGCTCGTAATTAGTATTTCATGATATGGAAACGGAGCTCTTTTGTTGAAGAGTTTATTAAATCCAGTTCAACCTTTATTCATAGTGGGGAGCTGGCTCAGAGTGAGCTGTCATTACCTCGTGTAAAGGGTAAACAAAACAAGATAAAAAAAAGGGGGAGTAGACGTTGATAGTGTGGGCGAGACAGGACACGCACAACACGCGCACACACGCGCACGCACAGTCTGGATATCCTCAGTTGCTAAGGCCCCCTCTTTAAATGTAATGACACTTAATGAGAGAACATGTGTTGTCAATAAACCGATACAGGATCAATGTATGTTCTATTAGAGCATTAACAGATGACTTGCAAGAATAGCTCGCAAACACGCACACACACGGACGCACGCGCTAAATGCTGAGGAATGTCATATCTCTCCTTACAAAACACCGCCCTGCGTGCCTGTTGTCACACAGAGTTTATTCCAAAACAACATGAAGCTAATAAGCCAGAATTCGCCAAACTCACCGCAGGACTAATATTCCTGCGTCCTGTCAAAATGAGCTGACAGTCGCGTGCAGCTGTTCTCATGACAGGCGCGTCAGCTGGACTTGTTTGACTGAAATAAATTGCACCCAAGCCGCAGGAAAACGCCAGCGGATGAGATGTCTTAAAGTGTGTGGTGCGCATTCTCTCCACAGTCGTCCCAGCCTGCTTCCCAGGCTCTTACCTGAAAACGTGCCATTCTAGCCGCTTGCCATCTCAGCTGCCTTTAATCCTGCCGAGCCGAGCCGGGCTGAGCCGCTCTGCAGCTCGGCGCAGCTGAACAGGTGAATGCCGGAGGTGTTCTCCAAATTCACCAAACCGTGCGTAACCGACCCTCTGCTTATCCAGGTGAACGCGCAATCACGGCTGATGTAGGTGCGTGTGTGCGTCTTAGTGTAAAAGCCGGACAAGGGGGATGGGGGGCTACACTGAAGTGTGTCAGAGTGCTCCGTCCGTTTCTCCGCTCGCTGTCAATCACAAATAGTCCCGGTGATGTCCCGGTGTTTGAGAGCCTCCCGGTGCCGCTTACAGAGCGGCCGAGACTCCTCCTCCGACGGCAGCGCTCTTACCGTCTGGCGTGCAGGTCCGGTGTACAACAAGCAAAGTCTCTCTCTCTCTCTCTCTCTCTCTCTCTCTCGTGTGTGTGTGTGTTTGTGTGTGTGTGTCTGTTGCTCTCTCTCACACTCTCTTTCCGTCTCTCCTCCTTTATCCTCCTCTCTGAGGTCCTCACTGGCTGACAAACTGAGAGTTTAGTAAGGTGAGTCTGACACCCCACTAGTACCTGGCAGTGATGTGATGAAATGTGCGTAAACTGCAATGGTAAAAGAAGAATCATACAAGCCCTGTATTCAAATTTTCCTTTTCTTAAAGTTCCAGCAGTTGCAGGTCTTCACCAGAATTTTAGAAATACTGAGGCCAAGAATCCAAAGTTCACCTGAAATTTCCTTTTTATCCCCTAGATTCACCTGAGATAAGTCATGCATAGTTACCTACACTGTAAAATCTGACAGGTTGATCTAAAATGATCTTGGAGACTGACTGCCTTGAAAAGTGAAAGTAAATGTTGTATTGACTTTTGTGAAATTGATGCAACTTAAATATGACAGGTGAAATTATCGTGTTCTTTTTTAATGTTATCAACTTCCGTTAGTTAGTCTGACTCAACTTGATCATCACAAACTCTTATTATAAATATCCACTTTTGACGCTACAAAAACCAGAAATGTCTAAAACTCTTATTAAAGGAATACCCATATGTTGCTACAAACACAAGAAATGTCACAAAGTCATGTTAAAAAATATCCACTTTTGTCACTACAAACACAACAAGAAATGTCCCAAAGTCTTACTAAAAAATATCCACTTTTGTTGCTATATACATATCAAGAATTGTCCCAAACTTGTTAGAAATATCCACTTTTGTCACTACAAACACACCTGGACATGTCCAAAAATCCTTTTAAAAATATCCACTTTTCTCAATACAAACACACCTGAAATGATCCATAAATCCTGTTAAAAATATCTACCTTTGCTGCTACAAACACACCTGAAACTGTCCTTAACTCTCAATAAAATACCAGCTTTTGTTGGTCTCTAACAATGTTGTACACCTTGGCAGGCATCTCGCCAATGGTGTCACATCATTCATCATCCCCTTCACCTGCTAATGATAAAGCCACTTCACAAACTACGTCACTTTAGAAATGTTGATATGAAACACATGCAAATGTAAAACGCGAACATTTTCTTTTGGCGACTCGGGTGAACATTGATGAACTGCCCGAGTACTTAAGTGGCGGTACTCGAAGCCATCAGATAACTTTAGAGGGAAAGTGGACAATAGTTTCTTCATAAAGTAGCAGAAAACCATAAGATAACTACCACATACTGGGAACAAATACCAGTTATGCTTTAAAAACAATTGTTCATATAACTTCCTAACATCTTTCTGAAGTAGAAGATTGTGAGCACGGGTAAGAGCAGAGGACATGGGCCAGAGTTTCCCCTCTATAGTGAGAATCCAGAAACAGTCTCATTTCTCCCCAAAGTTAATGCTTCATCAATCAGCCTTATGGGCTTTTTTTGGACAGGATTTGATATCAAACGCATTTCAGAGTGAAAACACTCCAAACACAGCCCATCAGTTTGACTGATGATGCATTAACTTTAATGAAAAATTAAATTATTTCCTGTTTCTCCCTATCCATTTTGGTTAGTTGAATGCTTACGTGGTTGTTAGGTGGCTTGGTGTCATGATGGATGGTGTTAATTTCTTAGCATTTCCAAAATATTGATGATTACATTACCTAAAGTGTTGTATTTTGTAAATAATCGTCTTCATGCAGCTAATGGCTTTAATAATCAGCCACAGTTAGCTATAGTTTCTTGTTCACAATCATTCTGTGAGAGTGGGTGTACATGTTTTCGAAAGATGAATGTCTCATTTTAAAGTCAAGTCCTTCATTTTATTAGAAGCGGGGAACAAATTGCAGCCGGTCAAATGCAAGCTGTTATTTTCACAGACGTCCCTCCCTCGCTAGATTTCTGATTTATGCGTTTACTGTTGTCTATTGACTTTTAACCACGTCGGACTGCCTCTGTGAGAAGCCCCGCAGCTTTTCTGCGCTCTGAAACATTCATCAAACCCAACAGTTGTAGCCCTGGAAAATTCTACAAAACGGAGTTTGATTTTAGAATATCCAAATGAGATAAAACTTAAATGAGGAACAATTATCGAGTGTGAGGATCTGCACTGGGGTGACTTGATCTCCGCTCGGCTTTGCAAAGTGTATTTTTCTTCTCATGAATAGAATATCAGCTCATTTCCTGGGTCATCTGCTGCTTGGGTAATTGGCTAAAGGGCTGGAAGCATACTGAACACATCCAACCTTCGTATCCAGGGAGAGGGCAAAAAAGAGGACCGTTTGCGTGTTAAGACATTGTAAGGTATTAAATATAAACATTGAAAAAAAAATTCTGCAGCAAATACAATCTATATAATCAGTTAGCTATCAGTGGGTAAAAAGCTTGAATGTTAATTTTTTAATACAAAGCAGCAAACGCTGTACTCTTTCCATATCCTCCAAATTTATTGAGAAATCTAACTCATTCCACAGTCAATCTACAGATACACAGCTATTTCTAAATTTCTTAAAATTAAAATCCGTAAGATTTCCATGTCTAAAATGATGTTGCTGATAAAGTCAGCACTTTTAAGAAATAACCATTCAATTAATTTGCATTCTGTTATTTTGTCTCTATGCAGCAGTTTTAGTTATTATTCCTTCACAGGAAACAGTTCATCATGGAGCTAATCCAGATTGTTGTTTGTAATT
Organism: Plectropomus leopardus; assembly: GCF_026936395.1. Lineage (NCBI taxonomy): Eukaryota > Metazoa > Chordata > Actinopteri > Perciformes > Serranidae > Plectropomus > Plectropomus leopardus. Next base: position 9,686,481 of record NC_142199.1, read on the forward strand.
TGATCTCATTGATATCAGCGTATCTGTTAACTGTTCATTATGCTACAGCTGTATCACAGCTGCATTAGGTTACTGTTAAATGCTCATTCAACATTTCTTACTGTTGCGACCTCCCATATGAAACACAGTTCTACTGAAGAAACACCCTGTGCAAAATCACAGGAGACACAATGTCTTTGTCTCGGTGGTTAGCGCTGACAGCAATCATTCATCAAAAAACATGTCTACAAAATAAGATATTTTCATTTTTGACAGCTGATCACTTAAAAATGTCAGTGAGTAATGGCCTGTCATTAAAAAGGCTGAGGTACATGTCTCCTGACTCATTCCTATCCTGATATTTGGATGCTGATTTGGTTAGTTAGTGTGTTGTGCTAAGTACTTATGGGGATGTTTTGGTTCCCAGATTTTGCTGCAGCGTGAGCACATTTGACTTTCACGTTACTCTTTGGTATAGGGAGCTGCGGACATTCAGGCAGTGGAAACATGAGGGGGAGAGCTATGCATCGTGGGGCTCTGAGACACCTTTATCTTCTCTCTTCTGCTGAGAAGTGGAGAATCAACAGCTTGCAGCAACTTAAAAACACACTACATGTCTGGATTTGTCTTACTTCTATTTTTTCTAGCAAAAACGATTACATGTTGTATTATATAAATGTCGCTATCACACTGAACGTCCCTTTGAGCTTGTTCAAACTTTCAAACTTTACATGGAAAAAATAAAATCATCAAATATTCGCACTGACAAATCCGATTCAACTGGCATAATGCTCAGTCGAGTACAGCCCCGCTCAAGTCAGCCCCAGACTGCTGAAAAGTGGAGAACAATTGTGTGACATGTTTTGACGGGCTTTCTTTAAAGCTCACGTCTTGTTATGAGTGTGTTCTCAAAGTTAACAATCAAATCAGCATGCAATGAAATCGCTGTAATTTTACAGCGAGATCACAGCCACACTTCAGGCATTCAGCTCAGGCAGAAGCATTGTGTCTACCAATGGCACTGCATTTGATGAAAGACTTGGTAATAAGTGACATTACGTTATTATTCACATTCCAAAAACAGCTAGTACTTTTTACATTTAACAAATATTGCAAGTTATTGGGCTTTTGAGGTTAAGCAGTTAAAAGCTACTCTACAGTTTAAGATTTGTGCTGCCAACTGTGTAGTTAATCATTGTTTTAAATTGCACTGCAAGACTCTTTATAATTAAAACAGTAAGGCAGTCTCATTTACTTTTTTCATTTGGCAGTATTAACAAGAGGAAATAAAAAAGGGACCATTAGGAAACCATTAAAATACAAAAAAAACCCTACTTGTATTTCTTTATTAGTTTTCTTTGCTTTTAATTTAGAATCATATTACAGTCAAAGGTGGAAGCGTGATTGCTGCGCAGTTCCTTTTCCTTAAAAAATCCCTCTGACTCCTATCGTCATTCATTTTGTGCATTATCCTTGTGGTTGTGTGTTTTCCCACTTGCACAACGCACCTGAAGTGAGATAGCCATGTTTCAAATCATAAAGGCAACTATCAATAAATCAGTAACGCATAAATTGGTAATATTCCCATCTCTAAAAAACAGTGGAGTGGAATACAGATCAAACATACACCTGATGTAAATAAATATAATGTTGCAGGGGAAAAAAGATTACAGTGAAAAATTTCAGCATTATGAGGTTAATTCTTTGATGTGCATCTTCTCCTGCTTACACATATGAACATTATGCATTCAACACTGGATGAATATTAAATGAATGCATTTGCATGATGCTTATTGAGAATTCCTCCTAAGGTGATAACAGCAGAATAAGTGTTAATGAGAATCCAGTATTCGAACAGGAGAAGCGGCCATTATTCACAGCCAGTGATGAAGGCCAGGATGCTGAAGCCTTTTGTCTGCAATGGGAATAAAGTGATCCGTCATATAAAACTAGTTCTGTCAAGTGCAGCCTTATCTATTCAACATTAAATGCTCCTGACAGGATAATGCACTGACTGGTCTGAGTGCAGCGGACTGTGCGTGACAGCGAATGTCCCCGGCGAGTTAGACATCATCAAAAAAATTGGAGCCAAAGTTAGAAAGACTCCATACTTCTGATGAGAATGTGGTTTTGTTTACAGCAGTCACAAGGAGAAAGAAGGTTACGTGCACACACTCACATCTGAGAGAAGCCCAGCATAACCACAGTGTTATTCTACTGGCCTCTAAATTAAGCCACTCCTGCACTGTTACGACCCAAATGTTTCCAGCTAATTGGAACTGACAATAGTCAATTCATAAGCTCACTAATCTATCCCATCGGTGAAAAAAACAAAAGAACATTTTGTCAAGAACTGCAATTAAATACAATTTTCTTAAGTATTTCCATTTTTTCATTTACTTCCCTGCATTTATTGTAATATTTTCCTTTTTACACATGTATCTGTAGTTACCATTCACTTTGTAGATTTACTTTTTTACATGTACACACATACAGTTTGTATATATATTATTTGATGAGCCTATAAGATTAAATTGCTGTGTACAAACTAATGTATCCATGTAAAAGATCGATTATTATAATATATACTGTGCAAGAGTGTAGTAGAACTATGGTAGTCAACTTTAAAAAGCAAAAAGACAATTGGCGCTATAGCGACTGGTTTATCCTTTCTGGGTTTCTGCAGAAACCACATGGTGGAGTCCATTAAAGAGGACGCACTTTGGATGTAGATCTAAACGGCTCAGTTGAAGGTAACAGAAACACAATTATTCTTAAGTTTTAGGTGATTGTACGCTAATGAAACAACAGATTATGAATATTATATCCTATTTTTGCCTGTATACCCCCCCCCCCCCTTTTTAAGGTTATGTTGCCACTAAAACGTTGATATTTTAATTTAATGTTACATCAACTGATGAAAACACAACATGAACACTTTGTTATGGTAAATGTCTTAGCATTATGCTTATTTATATGTCCGACAGATACACAACATTTGCCTAACTCACAGTTTTGTTCATTTTGATATTAATAAGAGCCCAAAGTTTGCTATTTTTTAAGCTCTGTTTTGGTCTTCACCAACTCCTGAAAACTCCTAAAAAGTCTTTTTAGTTGCTAATTGCTGCACTATGTTGGTATTTATGTTACGTGTGTCTTATGTTTGGTGCTGGGCAGGTTGTGTAAAGTGGGTTTATGTGAGTTATTTTTGTTGAAAACAGCTGCCTATATCTGGAGAAGACAATGATGAGAACATTGAGAGTAAACTAAATTTGAAAAAAAGGGCAGGACAGAAAACCAAAACAACGAGAGGAAAGGTGCTAAAATGCTCTTTGGAGCTGAGAGGAATTACAAAGTCGGGTGGTAAGTCTCTGTGGGTTTGTAACAGCAAACTTTCATATTACTCAGACTCATTTATTGTCTATATAAAAACTGTGTTGTGCAGCTTCAAGTAGTTTTTAATGAAGAACTATGACTGCTAACAGAACAACTCAGCCCCTTCACGTACATGAAGAAGTTGAATACTTCTTTCAACTCTGCTCTAATGCAACCAACTGCCACTTTTTCAGATTTATAGTTACAATCACAGGGACCTATAAAAAAAATCTAGACTATTTCAGCATCCAAGACTTCTGCTTGATCTGTTGCCACCGGAAACATTCAGGACTTCAGGCATTCAGCTGTGTTTTAATGAAATAGAAAGAAATAGCGAGAAAGAAAGAGAGGTTGCACTTTAATAATCCCCACAGGGACACAGTGGTTCAAAACTGGTGGAATTAGCTGTTAAAAACTGAAGTTAAGATTTCATTACCAGATTAGCAAACTGACAGGACTGACAGAGACTCTCCAGGGTGGCAATTATTAGTGCGGGAACAGAGGGAACTACTGCACAGGTGTTAATGTGAAAATGTTTGCTCATATACATTCATATATACAGTAGAAGATATGGAAACGACACTGATGGAAACCCACCTCCCCCCCTAACTGCACTTATTAAGTCGAGATTTTACATCTTTGCTGTAGCACATTCTCAGAGTTTTTCCCGCAGCCTTAAATTCCTAAAATGTCTTCAATGCACCAAAGTTATGAAACAATTTTTCCAACACTTTCCTACTGTGAGAAATAAGGTCAAGAATGTCAGCTTCACATTTTCATCACTCTACCAAACACAAGATGTCCTCCACATTACATTACTTGGATGATAAATTGAATCACCAACCCTTTTATTATTGACCAAAAAAACACCAAACAAAAACCTGTTCAAAGTCTGGGGATATTTGTGACATAATAAATCATTTGAGTTTCTTCGACAGGTATCACTTTAAATGAGAAACAATCCAGAGCTGGACCATACTTTGAAAAGAGAGAGCCTGCATCAATCAGCTTCTCTGACAGAGTGCCAATTTCACAGTCCTCAAGTGAGATACAAAGCAAACACAACAAAAGACAGACAAAAAGGCTGAAAGACAGAGAAAAGCTGAAGTGAAAGTAGTTTGCAAATAGCAGACACCTGTCTACCCAGTGTGATTTAAGCCTTTTTAGTCAATAAATCAAGGATGAAGATGAAGACAAATATATTCTGTTACAGTGAAATCTACTGGACCGCCTGTGTTGTAAAGCATGTACTTCTTTGCTGATTGACTTGTTGCTATATATTCTGTTCGGTGTTTGGAGTTCTTACCCACTGAAGTGCTACTCAAAAATAAAGCTGGCAGGTCTGCTCAAGTGAGAGATTCGAGTGCAGTGTCAGAAACTGAAGGCTAATTATAAAAGGAATAAACTCACAACTTCAGTAAAGAAGGAAAAATGTTGTTTAGAGACTAGCAAGACAGCAACAAGCTGGACTCTGAACAGATCCTTATTTAGCAACAAGTAATCCATTTTTTATCTCCTCATGGTGTTACGGTTTGAGTTTTTCCGGAAAAAAAAACAGGTTATTTTGATGAAGAATGAGAAGTTCAGTCATGTAAACCTGCCTCTTGTTCGCTATGTCTGTAAAACTTACATTATCACACATAATGTATTTGCAGTTACATCAGCCGCACATTTACCACTCTTAATTCTCAGTACTTCTTTTAATTAATGGGTTCTTTCAGACAAATTTAGAAAGCATTAGACTTCTCCTTTCTAGTCAGTGACCACTACAGTTGGGCCAGTGTGGCAATTTTCAAAACAATTTGATATGATGTTAAGCACAGGACCAGAGGTTTAGTATACTGAATTTTACAAGTATTGCAGTTGACTCGGAAGCTGCTACTGAGTGAAACAAAATGCCACAGTGTCCCAGTCCCAAACAAGCATCAAATTATTGCGTTGCATCTTGTAACTTTAAATATTTGATGATTCTTCTTCCCCACCAAATCCATTATACACCTTTGTTGCGCCATGTAAACTAACCATGTAGCTGCATCGAAATCATACTGGGGACATTAGCACTTAAAAGACTGGGGTGAGTAACCTACTTGGTATCTTCCTATATTTGTAATGTTTCTTTTTAAACAGAAAACACATTTGGAAATGACAATATAGCCAATAGAAAACAGCCTAGCTTGTTATTAGCAATGGTCATTTCCCAGAAACTTTCATCTTCACGGTCTCACTCTTGCCAGCTGCCACCTAAGAATGATTTTTGTAGGTTTATGCATTGAAATAGTAAGGTATTGTACAGATAAGTCCTAATTTCAGCTTCTTAAATCAGCCATTCCCTGTCCATTGCAGCACTTTTGAAGTCTGCGACAGGAATAATTAGGGACAGAGCATAAAAGCGGCACTTGCAGCCAGTGCGGACACCTCCTCCATCAGCTTCAAATCCAAAATGATGCCATATTGGTGCAGGTTTAGTTTTTTTGATTGACTTATTGTGTTCTCTCACCACCCAAAACAAAAACATGAACATTAGGAAACATAAAGCAGTAAATCCACACCCTTACCCCCTCTGCTAAAATGTGATCTTCTTCATATTGCTGGTGCTTGGCTTGGCAGTAAATTGCACACCGTCTGTCAGACGCTTGATTAGTCCGTTTATAAACATAATATTATATTAATCACATTGCCAGTGAGTAAGATTTAGTGCTGTGATGCCATTGGCACAGGTTGCTAATGTAGGCTACTTTTAAATAATAACAAATGCCGGTTCAGCCAGTTTCCATAAAATCAAACCAGTTAAAGCTCATACACCGGACAGAAATGGCAAATCTACAAGTTAACTCAGCTCTAATGTAACTCTTTTAACTTTTGACTGGGAATGTATCTTTTCATCATGTTTCAACGTACGGATTATTTCTAACCAGAATATAATTGATTGCTTCATAAAATCCAGGGAGCATGGCTCTCATTCATATTCTCATTGCATGTGTCCTGTAGCTCAGCAGTGAAGCAATTGGCTGCATGATGCAAAGTGACGGGAAACAGGACCCAGGCTGAAAAGCATGCCGAGTTTTGTTTTAAGGTCCTCCAGGAGACAGGTCAACCCCTGAGGTGGAGAGGATTACCAATAACCGGAGGGCAGCTGGACTGATCTTTGGCACTGCCTGAAGGTTGTATATCCAGCTGTGATCTGGGGACTGGAGAGCCTCTGGTTTTTCATCTCCCCGTGCCCACCGTGACTGCTGAACAGCCCTGGAGCGAAGCGCTGAGCCCCAAATTGCTCCAAGGATGCTGCAGACCCTGCTCACTGCAGCCTTTGATGAGCCTGCCGTGTGTTCATGGCTATGTGTGGATTTATCTAGCCTGCTGAGATGCTTTCAATACCAAATTCTGTGTCCGGTGACGTTAAGGACACTCTGTATTTCGGTGAAGTATTTTAGTATTGTAGTTGCTGCCGGGCTGAAGTGTTTTTCCCTGACTGTACTCTCATTATCCCTCAGCGGACCTGGGAATATCATAATTCTATTCTGGGTTTGCTTCCTTTTGCCAGCTTCACGCTTGCCAAACCTGTAAGGGCAAAACAAAATCCTACAACACAGTGCATTATCCCCAGCAGCTGAGCAAGTCTGCCTACATGACACACAACCCTCAAATTGGCGCGTCCTCGGCTCGCAAACATATGCCTTTATTTACAGCGATCACGAGCGTCATTAAGCGCAACCATTAGTCAGCCAGCAAAGGAAATGGAAGAGATCCCGCCTGCTCATTGGCTGGGGAACCTCTTTAAGGGGTTTTGATTGGTTTGACGATGACCTCCCTTTGTGTGTCAGCGTGTGTGAAAGGGTGTGTGTGTGTGTGTGAATTGGCGGGGGTGACAGATAGGAACACAGCCGGACCAGCTGGCTGAAAATCACCGCAATCTGCTGCCTAGTTTAGCTGGCACAAGTACACACACACACGCACACACAAGTTTGTGCACTCACGTACACACACAATGCACACATACATTAGCTAAAGACTTAAGTACATTCAATTATTCACTGCACATTATACACAAAGAGTGCCAATTAAGTGCTTGAAATGAGACAAAACTGAAAAGAATAGAAGTCAAAAATGAAAAGTATCAGTTGGAAAAAAATGATTATTTAATCACATTTAAATCATGTGACGTTAATATTATTCAGAATGGCTGGTCGTAAATGAACATATAGCACTGACTGACAGTCACTAAAAAGGAAACAGACTGATTTGTGTAATTTGGCTCTAACAGTAGCAACACACACTTCCCTTCCTTCCCCCGGTGAAACCACTGGTGTGTGTCCTCTCTCTTTCTCCCTCTCTCTGTAGCGAAGCAAAACCATTTGCAGGTCATTAAAATAATTTATTACAATTCTCAATATTCTCTTAATTAAAATTCACTTATCGCAGTTGGGGACTTGAGAGCAGGGCCATTAAGGAGACTGCTCTCTCGAGTGTACGTATAGGAATGTGTCTAGGTGTGTGTGTGTGTGTGTGTGTGTGTGTGTGTGTACAGCATGTGTGTGTTAATACAAGCACCTGTGTGTGTGTGTGTGTGTATGTGTGTGTGTGTGTGTGTGTGTGTGTGTGTGTGTGTGTGTGTGTGTGTGTGTACCCATGTGTGCATGCACACCAAACGGGCTCTTAATCACAAGCTTTCTTGATTAAGCCATACTGTGAGGTAATTCATTTTGGGAAATATTAAAGTACGCCATCAGGTGGTCTCTTAGCCTTTTAATCACCAGATTTGGAGTCTAAAACACACCATGTTTTAATCACCAATAACAATTCCAGTTAGTGAATAAACACTTTACTTGGAATAAGCGTGACTACCTTGGGGTTACAGAAATATTTAGGCAGAATCACACAAGAGGGAGTGCTGCTGTACTGAATATGAGCACTGCTGTGATTTGGTCGCAGGCACAAGGCCGCAGGGCGAGTGCCGAAGATAATCACATGCAGAGTAGCTAATTAGCCCTGGTATTATAGTGCAGTGTTATGAAATCAGTTAAATCAAAATGTTATTTTTGCTCTAATGTAAACATGTTGGATGCTTATCTTCTATAAAAACACACCACAAAGGTTCAGTATGTAGGATTCATATTGGCAGAGTATAATAAGTATGTTTTCTTTAGTACAAAATTACCTGAAAAAAGAGTTGTCATTTTTGTTACCTTAGAATTAGCCCAAACTGGCAAACTTCAATGCTATATGTTCATTTACGACTGGCTTTTCCTGTCTTCTGCGATCAGTCAAACAGCGCTGGAAAATCACTGATTTTTAACATTGAACTGCTTATTTCAGTGTATTTACCGATTTGGAAAACAAGCACAATTTGTTTTGGACAATCCCGCTCCTGCTAAAAACCTTCTAAACATCTGGATGTTAAGTTAACAGATAAAAAAGGATGAGGATTAACTTATATGTTCAGCAAAATACTGTAGTCAGCTGATTATAAACCAACATGCTGCTGCTCTTATTTTTGGTTTTGAAAAAGTAATAAAAACACACGTCATCCAACTCTTTCCATATCAAGCATCACTCTCACCAAAATCCCATGCAACCAGCTTGGGCATATAGAGAAATCCAAAACTAGATATCTTTGTTGTATATGTTTCTAAGCTATGATTACACATTCACCGCTCCAGAGAGAGGTTTAGCAATTACTCAGACCTTTTCACATGCTTTATCTTATATCACCTCTATCATATTCAGTGGCATTTTTGTAAGGCTTGTTTTACGTGAACCACATTTCTTTAATCCACCGCGCTTGTATAGATGACGTCTTACCTGATAAGATTTCTAAGTGCAATGCTTGCTTTAATGTTTTGATCAAAGCAACTGATCAAAAACTCCATTTTGGCCATTTTTTGGTTTTGACGTGATCAATATAGGAATATTCATTCACATCACATCAAAACAAATGGTGAGTCAAACAAGGCATCACAACAGACATATCAGTAAGAGGGCATCAAAGAGATCATGAAGAAAATAGTATTGTGTGCATTACACACACACACACATACATATGTACATATGGTAGTCGGGCTGCTCTTGGTTCAACTTAAAAACAAAAAACAAAACATATTTACAGCGACTATGTGTAGAATTTAAAAATGCCCAGCATTGCACACCGCTACCCCCCAAACTCAAGCCTTTCTTTATTGGTATCATTAAACAGGACTCCTGTAGGGGCAGAGATATCACAGACTTGGCTGCAGTAGAAGTAGAAAGGTACAAGACTCTGCACTCCTTTCCCATACCTTCCCCGGTTTACAGATGTTAAATCAAGACATGCCCACAGTATTATCTGATAGGCCAAGAATGACTTCAAAAACCCCACATTCTTCAAGTTCAGCCACTAGATCCTCCAAAGTCCACATTTCTGGACCAAATTCATTGCAGTGGGCAAACAAGCCTGTCCCATTCAGTAGGTATATCCCACAATTCATTGTGCACCAGTCATTTCTGTAATGGAGTACTCAGACTTTGACTCATAAAGTCTGCTGTCATCTGGGAAATTGTATTTCACGATATGGACCTGTATGCTGCTAACTGATGTTACTGACATACTGTCTGCATACACATAATATATATATAATATACATGTTGACCAGCAGCTGAACTGAAGGTTCAGTGTGTCAGATTTAGGGGAGTATTTTGGCAGAAATGGAAAATAATATGATAAAAAAAAAATTTGAGTGTATAATCACCAGGAAGTAAGAACTGTCTGGTTTCCGTTACCTCAGAATAAGCTGTTTGTATCTAAATAGGGAGCCGGTCCTCGTCTACTGAGACTGCCATGATGCACCACCATGTTTCTACAGCAGCCCAGGAGGGACAAACCAAACACTGGCTAAAGATAAAGCCAGAATTTTTGCATCAGCTGCCTTATTTGATTTTTTAACTGGTTTAAATCACCAGGTCCATTTGTTTTTGGAAAGAAGGAGACTTCTGTCAACAATTCAGCTCCTAGTAAAAACCTGAAAATCTGGATCAGATATTAGGTGAGAACACATTGCTGGTTGCTGGGTTATCATGGGACAAACACTGATTTGTAATGTGAAAGTGCTTCATTCAGTGTTTTTACCAGTTTCAATACCCTGGTGCATTTGTTTTGGGAAGTAGGAGATCTCGGTGGATAATTCAGCTACCAGTAAAAATAATGAACACATGCTGTTGGTTACGATCTGCAGTCCTCACTGTGAGATTTCACATCTCCCTGAATCTTGCACACTGCTCCTTCAGTGTTCTTGTGCTATAAACCCAACTGACTGCTGACTGAAGTTGAACTTTTTTTTTAATTGGTTCTGACATTTTATTTAACCTTTTTTTTAAAACTTGATTTTACTTTTTTCTTCTTTAAGTTGTCCTTACACATTTTTTATGCTCCTGTTCCTGTTTCTATTTAAACTACACTAAGGGAAGCCTTGTGAAATTTCATTGTGCCTGTGTATAATAAAAATAAAAATGTCTCATTCGTTCAAGTTTATACCACTGGAATTTGGGAAAAGAAATATGATTGTAACATGAATTCAAATGCTATATTTTATTAAATTGATGTGCTGATCAGGAACAGGAACTGAACTGGGAAGCATGGTAACACACGTGCTCACCCTCAGGTTGATAGTCATATTTTTAAAACTCCATTCTTCCATTAATTCTTAATGTTTCCCACTGAAACATTTTGACTCCCTGTCCACTTTTCATCAGTATTACTGTTTCCACTGACACTGATGCTGCTCTACAAGCTTCTTTGCTCAGCCTTAAATTCTCTGTATTAACAGAAACTGCAGCAAACAAAAAGATGCTGCAGGCAAACGTTCAGCTGCAATTTCAATCATAAAAGCCCTAAATGGGGTTTGTAAGATACAGTGGCTCAACAGTGGGGGCAGATACAGGGAGCCGGAATCTGATGCTCTCCTTACACACATACAAACACACACACACACACACATACACACACACAGGGCTTGCAGGACGTGTGTATACCACTGTAGCCATGTGTCAGCTCCAGCTGCCTTCAGGCTCACAGGGAGTTTTTGAGGAAGTGCCTGGGTTGCCAAGGACCTCAGCTCGTACTGTATTGTATCCCGGCTACAGTTGCTATGGCATCTGTATTGTTGCGCTGCCAGCAGCGATAAATGTATGCATGTTTCCCGCAGAGAGCGATCCCGCGGAGGGCGGAGTCATTAGCTAAACGAGCACTGCTCCAATGACACACACAAAGACACACAAAATCACGTGGAAAAATACACACAGTCAAGTGTGCGTAGACAGACCTGCAGATACACACATCTAAAAATACTCACTGTTGTAATTACCTCTTTACTCCTGGCAGTATGATAAACAGTTAGTCAACTAGAACGTTTGTCTTTTTATGCTCCTGTTTGTGTTTGATCCTTTGTGCCCTTGATGTGTGTGTTGTCCTGCTGTGAGTTGATGTGTGTGTGCAGGACAGAAAGAAGAATACAGGCAGAGATTACTGTAGAGGCACTGTAAGGCTTCAGTAATCCACTCCCCTGATGTTTGATTAAACTAACAATCCAGGGAGTTTAGATCAAGTCAGCTCTCAAACGTTCCCAAGCTGATCAACCAAACACACTCAAAGCCTGTTTGAATCATACGACCACCCCAAGTCACACGACCTGTGAGCCGATCCAATCGTTTCATTTATTTACTTATTAAAGACTTTCACAAACCAGCCCTGAGTGAAATAATCCTTTGGGTAATTCAATTGTTTACTTATTAGGAGCATTTTCACACCAAAACATGCCGGCCCAGCTTCCCCTGTTGAGCAAGCAATTAACCTGTGTGACAGCCTCAAGTCAAGCCAACTGCACTGTAATAACTTCCTCACTATTGTATGTCTGTCTCAGGGATCATTTGAAAACATTAGCTCACTCCTCTGTATCAGAGTGATAATTGGAATTATTATTATTATTTGAAGAAACCAACCACCAGCAATCTTCCTCTGTGATTTAATTAGTTTAATTAGCATGTACCTGGAATATCTGTTGAATTACACTCACAGAAATTAAAGATTTTCTGTGCTTGAAGTTTACTGAGGGATATTTTGAAATTTCTAGAGGATGCATTTCACTATTAGGCATTTAGATCCAATGTCTGTAAACTTTACTTAAACAGACATTTTAAACTTTTTAATGGCTATGTTTAGGCCCTTGATCATAGTCTTGGTTAAATATTGAAAACTACTAACACAAGTAACTCAAAACACAAAGACGTGCAAACTGTGTTTTATTAACGTTTAATTAGTGTGCACCACTTAACTCAATCAGCTGCTATGATGGTGCAGAGACAGACATACAGGAGAAGACAGATAAACCCCGGCAAATCAAGCAGACTGCTATTTCAGGAGTTGGGTTTAAAGACCACCAAAAGAAATCCACTATTACCACAACAATGAAACAGAGTGAGGCAGTTAATGGCACAGGCAATTTCTGCCATTCTTAAAAATGACAGGATTCAATAGGACAAACAGGGCTTTTGTTCATGCTGCTATTGTCAGCTAATGTGTTTTAACAAGTCTTCTATTAAACCGTAAAAGCCCTTGAGGATAGTTTACCAACCCACATTTTAAATGAATAAAGTCCATTCAAATGTACAGTTGTTTTAATTTTGCGCTACTAATCATTTTGTAACAGCGAGTATCTCTTTTGTCAAACTGGGATGATCTTATTTTAGAACAAACATCTTCCAACACTCTCTACCAAAGACAAAACTTCAAGGACTTTTTTCCTCTCTTTTCTTGTTGATCAAAGACACAACTCTCAAAGTGGTTTTGAATTATATTACAAAAGCACACAATGGATTCAAACAACCAGAGGGCTAATAAAATTGTTTAGCCTGTCTTACATGTATCCTCTGAAATGTGCCTGCCACAATGGTTGATTAAGCAGCAGGACTTAAAGTTGGCTTTCATCTGGGACACGACAGCAAGAGAACGTCTATCACAGCTGGAAAACATGTAAAGAATGAAAACCATTTGAAAAAGTAACTATAGTAAAGCTAAAGAAATATGGATAATTTCAAGGAATAGCTGAACATTTGGAGGATAAGCTTATTCACTCCCTTGCCAAGAGTTGGATGGGAAGATTCAGACCACACTCATAATAGTCTGTTAAAGCTGTAATTTGTAACTTTGTAAACATAAGTTTTTGTCATATTTGATGACAGTGTCACCACATTCACACAGCAGTACATCAGACAGGTAATCTGTGGAAAAAAAACATGCTCCTCCTCCTTCTCATGGTGCTCCTAGTTGCAATTAAAAGAATCTACCACACCTGAACAACAAAACAAGTTATACGATATGCTCTTGTCTGACCAGATCCTCATCGGTCGGCACTTGTATTTGGCCTCTGTGACAGTTGGTCTATGTGGTATTTGTGTAGCCACTTCTCCACTGTGATTGGACGGCTGGTGACAGTGACAAGTTCAGTGTTTTACCCAAGATTGAATATTTTTAACTCATTTTAAATCTAAAAACTGATAAATTACCAGGGAAGATGTGTCAGATTTATCCCTACAGATTCATTTTACTAACTCTCTAAAAAAGACACCGCAGTTCAAGACTGGATTACAAAGCTTCTGAAAGCGATACAATCACATCAAAGCCCTTGTCTGAACAGCAGGATAGCAAACGTTAGCCTCTGAGCTAAAAATAATCTCTCCCTCACATGCGTCGTTACAGAGAACATCAGTGACGTTATGTTGTATATGACATAATCAAACCCCCAGAGGTGACTCGAGTGTCCAGCAGTCAGATTTTTCTCATCAGTCCCGTTCGCTTTCTGGTGGGACAGACTTGTGCACGCACAAACGTGTTACAATGTGCAGTTTATATTTCAGGTAATACATTAGAGATCGCATTTATTTTTCACTAGAGGCACTCCACTTGCCTGGACACAGATTACATGCCCTGGGCAATTGTTAAAATTGAGCTCTGTGACAGGAAAAGAAATGTTTTGGTGGACACACAATACCACCAGGTGGAGAGCACTTTGTGCTGTGGTTGATTAACTGAACCTGAAGGTAACATGCAGATGGTTTTTCCCTATAGACCAATCCAGTGGTTAAAGAGCAGGTAGAATTTCAGTGGACCAAAATTATTTTTGGACGATTACAGCTCTAATAGTGACAGTGTCAGCAAATATGACAAAAAGTTATTTTTATAAAAGTAACCAACTGTAGCTGTAGGTATGAACATTGCATTTAGACTTTTTTCAGACCACAGTACGCTCTGGTTTGCTGAGTTATGTGCCACTGTAACTTGTGAGTCAGTCCTAGCAGCCAAATCCCCACAGCAAATTCCTGTGCCTCTGGCAAACTACACAATACTGATCTCTTGATCCCTGGAATAAAGCCAACAATTGCAAGCTGACAAAGCATCTGTTGACCACTTGTTGCTTAGTGCCGCATGCAGTAATTTCCATTAAAAAATGATTTAAAAACACCTGGATTCCACTGCTGGTCTATAAATTCTGTTGAAAAGGTGTTTGACAACAAAATGCTCCTTTTTTCCTCCTCCTGTGCATCCTTGTGTCCAAAAACAACATACATAACCACTCATACTGACTGCTTGAGCAACTGTAGCATCAAGTCCAGGCCTTTTAATGAATTTAATTGTAGCTTAAGGGTGTGTAAACAAGTCAACTAACAGAGTACCAGGCCCTGCGGCTAGAAAACTGACCAGCCAAGTGAGACTGGCTCATTAAGACTAAATTCTGATTGATCTGCACTTCTGCCCGGGTCAAATTACATCTAATGGACTAAACTGAGCAAGACAACCACCACAGTTGGATCGGACAGTGTCTAATTAAGCTCAAACTTTCCTGCAGAGTTGTGTAAATAATCAATAATAGAAAAACATTTGCACCAAACTGTGCTTGATGATTTTGATAATTGGGCTTAGAATGGTGGTTGATGGAAAAAGCTAAATAATAATGAGTGAGGCCCCTATTCAGTTTCCTTTCTAAGGCCTCCTCTTAAGTTTCATCCAGCTCATAAACGTTATTTAAATCAATTGACAGAAGACAACAGATGGTGAGTGTGTCAGAGGGAGGGCGACGCTGCTCAGTTTTCACAAAGCCATAAGAGTTCGATCACTCTCACGCTGCATTTCCTAAACTGTAAGTCAGGACCCTTAAGAGACCATGGCCTTGGCCTGTTTTTGGAAATGTGCCCATAATGGCAACAGCCCTCACCATGTATCTGTGACAATACAACCCTTAAGTAAATCTCTGTCTCCCAATGTTTCATTTTTATTGGTTTAGTTTATGGTTTAGGTACATCAGTGACTTCAAGGTCCATTAAAAAGTCATTGTAAGGTTTTGCAAGAGGTAAGGGAAAGACTCATCAACTGTTGGCTCTATTTCTAAAACTGGGGCCTGACTAATGCTGGATTTATGAAGTCAAGCACGCTTATATTCTCCTATTATTCTGAATATGACTATATTTATAATTTGATACAACATACTCTGCTTGGATATTCAGAATTAGGCCTTTTTTTTGAATGAAGCATTTTCCAATTAAGACGTGAAATATGACATTCTTATTCTGGTTTCAGGGGCACTCTTTGGTCATGTGTACAGAATATTTATGCATCTCAGTTTGGGTTTTTACTGCAGTTTGTGACACGTGGCCTCTTGCCTGTTTATGGTCATGTCTGTGCATCGTTTGCATACAAACCAACTTGCCAACAGTCTGCAAGGCTGGTGCAGAGATGCATGCCCAAAAGAAAAGGCCACATTTCTGCCTGAAAGGAGAAACACGCTTACTTTTGAAAATTATAAAAGACTTGGATATCAACAGTTTTCTGAATATGTGCAAATATCGCCAACCTTTCCAAGAATTTGGTTAAAGGAATGAAAGTGGGAGGCTGTGATCGCACAGAATAACAAGTCCGCCACCAGTGGAAAACTGAAAAAAATTCCTATCTTTACACAGAGAGGCAAACTGGCCAAAGAGGCTCCAGTCGTTCCACTTTTCTATATTTTGATGCAATAAACAACATGTTAGGGCATGATAATTAGGGTACACATGACTGCATGTAAACAGTTATATAAGTGGAAAATTCATTTTCATTAGCCATGTAAACAGGTTAGTAAGAGAATAACCTTTACTTCATGTTTATCTTTACTGTATTATCATTTAACTAAGGAAAGTGATTTGCCTTGCTAGTCTTCCAACCACTCCAAGCACTTCTATACTACAAAGTCATAGTCACCCATTCACACACATACATTCACAAACTGGTGCCCAATGTTACCATACGAGGTGCCCCCTACTACTCACTTTAGATATGTACTTGAACTCACACACCAATCACAACCAACCAGCTAATGCAGCCATTTAATTCTGTTCAGTTTGGTTTAGTGTATTGGTCCAGGACACTTTGAACACTTCACCTGCTCAGCCACAGCTGCCATATGAGAGATCACAGTAATAGCAAATATAACAAAATAGTACATTTTGAACAGGAAATCTGTTAAAATTGAAATCATTTTAAATAATTATTGTGCATCAAGTAACATATCCCCATTTGTCATTTATTCGCACAATATTAACACGAACTAAACTTCTCATAACACACTGTAGCTGTAAGCAAATAGTTAATATCATCTGATAATATCAGCCTATTGATGGATTTATGTGGCTCTAGTCTCTAGATAATTGACAATTTGTCAATTGACAAAAAGTGAATTGACATCAGCTTTAATAACTGATTCATCATTTTAGTAACTGAAAAAAGTTATTTAGCACAAAACTTTCAGGGGGCACCAGATCAAGGAGCCTACCAAACTGCATTTGATTTTGTAAATAAAAAAAAATGCATTTAGTGATTTTAATCTCAAGACATAAACTGTCAGAGCAGGTGTTGTTTGAAGTCAGCACCAGACTGCTGACTTCAACACCGTAAAACAGATTCTCCCTGAGCAACAACACAGAGAATAAATAGGTTGTAGAGGGGACAAAGATATCACACAGGCACATAAAAGTAAGGAGAGGCAGAAAAGTTATTTATATGGTGTTATCTACGGTCCTGGCTCCCTGTTCCTCCTCTCAGTCTTATGTAAGTTGAAAAAGGGTCCCTGTCTGATTCGGAGGCGTGGAGGGTGCAGCGGAGGTTCTGGAATATAATCTATTTGCTAATTATAAACCAAGGCTAAAGCACGACCAAGCCGCCGCTCCGCTGAGCTCAGGGCTATACCCAGAGGCTGGGGGAAGAATTAGCATAGTCTGCACACACACACACACAAATGCACACATGCACAGAGCCTCTGAGTGATTAGACCCGCCCTGAATGTGAACAGCAATTAGCTGCAATCAGAGCCCTGTCCCTCTCCTCCCCAGCCCTCCCACCGTTTCTCCCTGTGTCTCATCCCATACTCTTTCATCTGCATGTCAGCCCTTTCACTTGTTTTTGTCTGGATTATTCTTAAAGAGATCCCCTGATATTTTATATTTCACTCTGTATCTTTTCTTCAGCGCACACATATCATGTTACGGCTGCAGTTTAGTTGGTCCTTTGGCTCTTAGACACTAGCTAGGAAAACATTGACACTAACGAGAAAAACTTTAAGCGCTGCACACAAATACTATCATATACCGTATACCAACGATACTCAGCTTACAGCCCGCAGACCAAATCTGGCCCCTGATGGGTTGCGGGTGGCTCCCCAACCATTTTTTAATCCACAACAAAAATAAACTGATTCAGCCATTTTTAATACATAAGGTGCCAGGGTGCATAAAACAACAGCAAAATAGAGCTTGTTTATAAAAAACAATGCCAGTGGAGGCTCTCCCGCACCCCGTGACAGAGGTCCTAGAGAAGCCCCTGATGTCCTTAAATCCTAGAAATGTCCTAATATACTAGAAACATGTATTTAGCAGCTGCGACTGGCCCCTGGCCCCCTGTTGTTTTGCAAAAGTGGCCACCAAGCAAATCAAGTTGAGTATCCCTAAAGTACTCCCTGGTGAGATGTCAGGTAGGTGTGAAGGTATGAAAAAAGAGATTCGGGCCAAGCCTAATTTCTTAACTGCAGTTATGTGAATTTAACTGATCTGAGCGGGCTTTTTCCTTTGACACTGTAACATTAGTGTATTGGAATATTAAAGGCTTTTATTTTTAACTCTGCACTGTTCATCTCTGTCTGTATGTCCACTGTGATTTTTAGACAGTTTGTTAGCCCATGAAGTTTTTGCCTTAAGTAAAATGCATGACTCGTTTACCAATATTGTTCATTTCGGAGCAAAACGTATGGTCTCCTTTAGCTGTGCTACTGTGGATTAACTAGCATGTTTTCAATTTAAAAGGACAACAAAATTCATCATTATAAGAACACAGGCGCGAAAACAATTCTGCCATAAACACATCTTGAATCTAATGGACTTATAGGACCTTTAAGAAAAAAAAATAAGAAAAAAAAGACATTAGTGATTTAGGCCTATTGTAACTTATTGGTAGTTTACACTTGTATTTAGTGCTGTCCACTTATGATTGGATTACCTAAGACGCATGTTAACACAAGGTATAAACAGGCTCACAGCATTTCCATTGGAAATATCTGAAATCGCTGCAAAATTTAATTTCTGCTGTGAACACGACTGTGGGCTAAAGATGAATCTTTTTAAGAGACATCTAAAGTAACAGCCTCTGCTTATTCAGAAAGAAACTTATTCTGCTGTAACAATCAGTCAGTTTCTCTGGTTACATTACAGAGAATGTAAATAAAAATTACAGTGACAGGGAAAAACAACAAGATACAGGGAGTGAGAGGGTTGGGGCGTGCTGTGGATGTTGAAACTGAAGGCACAGTTGCAGCATTTATCCACCAAGACGCCCTGCAGCCCTTTAATGAAACTCAGCAACATTAAGCCCATGCTTGGGGGAAGTGTTGGTCATGGCAAGTGCAAAACCAACAACAAACGGCATTAAGAAGAGGTCCGCATTTAAAAGAGATTTCAGCACAATATTCAGCTAAGCTCGCAAAAAAATACTGATATGCACACTCAAAATTGCACACATAAGTTAAGTACACTAGTCTTAACAGTGCCCGTGATCTAGCTACTGTCTAACGAAACATTAACACATCAGAGGCATTAATTAAGACCGACTTGGCTCTGACTTTGATGTGCAACAGTTTCTTCTAATTACCTCGCTATAGTTACTTAGAAAGGATAATCTCACTGAGCTCAGATATCAAAAGTCTAATTGCAGTTCTCTCAGTTCTGTTAGTGGTAATATTTCTGCTTGTAATCACCTTGTCACAAAATGTACCATTCTGCTCCTCAGACCATCTCAACCTGCGAAGACTGTGACTTTTCACAGGGTCTGGCAGAACTTCAGACCAGTACAGGTGAAAAAAGGTTTGGTTGATTAAATTTCCTTAACCAAGTGCTGGCCGAAAGGGTCCTGGGTCTACTGATGCACTGGAATATTTTGCACACGGCTAATTAAATTCTTGTCAAATAAAATCAGCTCTGGCAGGCTGTAAAACACATGCATGTAATAATGTCTGCTGTTTTATTTTCTTATGATCGTGTAATAGGTTTGTTTGTTTGCTACAATGATAATAAAATTATTTTGACAGCTTTATAGTGGAGGTGGGCCACCTTGCCAAAAACAATAAGCACCTCCACCACATCATTAAAGAAATACACTTTTATGAACTAAGAAGGAAAAGAGCAGAAGTGCCATTTCATGCAGCAAAGGCCATTTATCTAATGAGTGCTAATGTTACTTTCCTGAAATTATGCCTCTCTGTTCTTGTACTGCAATTAATGTATTCTTAAATCCTATCTTTTTAATGAATTGACACTAAATTAATGAAACTGATTTGTGTGTCAATTACTCACTCAGTGTTATGTTAAATTAATAAAGAAAACTTGTTTTTTCTTGCATGGCTCCATGGTGAATAAAAAATCCAAAAATGTAGAGTAATCACGATAAATTAAAGCTGTTTAACAACAGCAAAACTACACAAACCTTACAAAGCTTGATTATTCTTTTATGCGCTCAGTGCTTCCCAATCACATACATTTTGCTAAAACTTTACTTTATAAATTGAACAGAAAGTGAAAATGATCTGTGCTGAGCACAGAAGCTGCTGGTCTAATGCTGTCTCAATCAGTTTCTTTCTTTGTGTCATTGTGTGAGTAATTTTTATTTCAGATTCACAAAAGTCACACAATAACACAAATAAATTACAAATCGAGGCAGTGACAGACCAGCAACTCCTGTGTTTAACAAAAATTCTGTTTTAATATCAGTGGAGTCTGGCTTTGAAGAGAGCATAGACAGGTTTCACTCTCAGCTCAGTTTGAAAGAATTAATAAATAAGTTTAAGCTAAAGTTTTTTGGAGGTGAGCATACAAGCATACAACTGGATGACTGAGACTTACGCATGTTATGTGCAAGTTGTATGAGAGTTTGTAAAGTGATGTTTTGGTACAGTTTGCTGTGGTTAAATGTGGACCCCTATGACTTCATTGAGGATTTTCTCTATTTGTGGATTCTTTGTTCACCAAAGTTTTCTTCACAAATTCAACATAATCTAAGTAACTGACAGACGAATGGTCATTTAAGGGATGAAGTATTCCTTTAATTAGTGTTACTCATTAAAGTGTTATGTATCATGTTAGCTAGCGAAAGGAAACAGATGTCTAATAAAGTGCGGCATGTGGTAAAAAAAAAAAAATTAAAATTTACCTCTAAACAATCATTTCACTGGTTTTCAGCATGTTATTTTATTTCTAAAAATGGCTTTCATGGTATTTATAGTACATATACCATGTGCTGATAACCATTGAGTATATTCGTATGTTTCAAAAGCATTATTTTAACGAGCCAGGCAGCCCTGCTTTAAAGCTGCATCTTCAATGTCTCGTCAAAGATTTTTCCATCATTAGTATGTAGCACTCACAGTTTTTGCTTTTACAGACTTTGAAAGTGGCAACATAGGGAGAACAGAATGGAGAAAAAAGACAAGAGTATTTGGCCAGCGGGACGCCTCTCACAGCGGTCCACATCTGGTGACTCAGACTGCCTGCTAACCTGCTCAGAAACCTGCAAACCATCCCACAGACCCTCACCGGTTCTCATATTAAGAAGCACAACTCTCAAAACTCCAAATTTCTCCATCAGCTCCTCGGGTGCACCGTTCTCAAGACCTTTAAAAGTGTCATCATTTTCTTCTCCCCTCTATTCCTCCATCTTTCTCACTATCCTCTTCTTCCATCTGGTATCATCTACCCCATGGCCTCCTGCTTCTCAAGCTCTGACCCGCTCAATCCAAACAGCTTCGAGAAAAACTTGTGTGCAGCTCTCCTTTCTGCTCTTTCAACCTTCTCTACTCCATCCCTCAGAATATCCTTCACCTAAAACCCTCCTGCGACTTGCCCTCCTAAACCTCTGGGCTCCTGGAAGGCTTTTTCTCTGTTTTTTATTTTTTACGCCTCCCCATTCCTCCATCTTTCCCTCCTCCATATCATCCATTCAACCTTTCAACCTAAGTGGCCCCATCTGCCCTCCAGCCATCTGTCTCCATTTCTCAGAGTTTTTCTTTCACTCTCTCTTTCCTCATCTGTATTTTCTAAATCATCCCCCCCTTTCCATCTTTCCTTTCCACAACCTTGTGACATCATTTTAGGGAGCAAAAATGAAAAGAACATTGCTGACTACGGTTTTCTAAAAAAAAATGAGAAAAAGAGAACAAGTCGTGGGGAATAGAAAAGAGTCAAAAAGCAGAGACATTGTGAGCAAATAAGTGAGAATGAAACAACAAAATGGAAATGAAAATCAAAAACAATGTGGAGACAGACAGCTACTGAAGAGGAGAGAATACAGAGTAGAAAAACAGAGATGCTGAGAGAGAAAGAAGGAGTGAGAGATCAAACAAGTGAGAAGGGAGCAAATAGAGGAGAGAGCAAAGGCCAGATTAAAAAGTACTGGACAGAAACTGAATCAGGGCAACTGTGGATCTATGACCTGCTGAGCTACAAGCGCACACACGGAAAGAACTGTACTCACTGAGCTATACGTACACATCGACTCGCATACACATGCGTGCTGAAAAGCAGTGAAGCGGCACAGAGGGCCATTTGCAACTGGAGATCCCCATGCAGTCCTGTTACCTCACAGTCTAATGACAGGCGCTGTCATGCATGCATACAGGGGCAGCTGCTACACAGCTGGAGTCAGGCAACACTTCATTGTTTCAGGCCATTAAAATCAAAGCTGCTCTCACCAATATTTTTTGTTAGCAATGCGTAGCAGTAGTTTGCTGCTTTTGAAAGTGCATAATATTCAGAAAGTAATATGTGCCTACATAAATGAGTTAACAATGTGCATACACTCTGCTTGTTACACGCACACACAAAGTTGAGTGATATCATTTATGCATAAACGATATAAACAGAATTAACACCCACCAAGAGCCAAACGTGGGTAAATTTTCTGTTGGCGAGTAAATCTCAGAGGGCTGTCTGCCACACTGGTGGGAAAATGTTTTTACCAATCTAGGTACGCAATAAAAATAATATGCTGAGAGTCTCTGCGTTTTGGTGTCATTTCCAGTCGCGCTGCTCCTGTCAGAGATGAGTTGACACTCACAGCATCAGGGACTTTGTGATGCATTCAGGTGCACCTCGTTCACTCTGAAAACAATATTTCTTTGTACAGCAAAGCCTGTGGGCACAGGCTACGGTGCATTCAAGTCCACCTTGTATATTCTGTAATCTGTACTGGAATGGGCCATGAAGGTTGTGAAAATTGTGAGAGCATTTTAATTATTGGAAGCTTAAATTGTAGCAATGTCCTATTCAACTTTACATGGGAAGATTTTCAAAAATGCACGAATCTTCCAAGGAAGATTTGACAAACTCTCTAAAACAGCTTGTTTACAACTGAACTGTGTTATGGAGCCAAAATACCAATATTTTTCTCTATCTCCACTTTGGTAACATATTTAAACTCAAAATTCATTCAGATCAAGCCCTTATGTGTCTTAATACAAACAAGTGTTTTTTCCCCTTGTTACTCGACAGGTCTAGACCACTCGTGAATTTTAGTTTGTACCTGAGAGAAATAACAAGAAAAGTGCTGAAGGCCGCAAGTTCTCTTAAATCACTAGAAAGTGTGACATGAGAACAAATTTCTTTGTTTTTTGCATGAGGCCAAATGTTTGGTTGAAGCTTTTCAAATGTAAGGAACTGTAATGAGCATTTTTCTCTGTGTTCTGTCATTTTATGCATAAGCTGACAATGAAAATACTCATCAGCTGCAGCCCAGGCTATCTCATTGCCTGAAAATACGGCCTAAAAATACGGCCTGTATACACTGACGTTTTCTGCAACTGACGAATGGATGAAAAGCACGTGGAATTATCAGGTGAGCGTATATGCATAAGCACCAGCTCTCCTTTTCCAATGTAAAATTCACTGAGAAGAAGGAGGTGTTACTGAAGAGCTCACATATGTTCTTTTTTTTTGCACAAGGGCCAACACATACACACATATACACCTAAAAATATTCTGTAAGATGCCAAGGCATTTTAAATTCTTGGAAAGAAATCACTGCAGGTTTTGAGTCAAGTGTTGAAGGATGCACTTGGAAAAGGAAGACGCAGCAGGAGTGCAGATGGAAGGTGATATCACTCTTTTAAATTAAACTTGTCCCTCTTTTCCGCATATTTCCTGTCTCCCTCCATTTATATCATTTATATAACTTAGCTTGTTATTTTCATGCAGGGTACACAGTCTGAAGTGAATAATCTCAGAAGCAAGGTATATTACTTCAAGGCTTTCTACCTCTTTCTACCACCACCACAAACACATGTAATGTCTCTTATTACATACAGAGCACCTGAATTTAGCACCTATAATTTCTCTCTCTTGTTGATATTTTTGGTAGCATTTATTTTCATTTTGACCTTTACTCCTGTTGGCAATGTCACTATCTGTTTTTTGTGATAATATTTCATATTCAGTATGATACTGCTTAAGAAAACCCAAGTCTTAACCCTCAAACAGCACAACCTTTTGGGGCAACTTATGCCTTCTAGTAGACTGTACCCTGTAGAGAGATGACAGGAAATGACGGGAGGGAGCGATAGTGATCGACATGCAATCAAGGTCCCCTGTCAGACTGGGGAAGGTGCGGTTCATTCCTCAAGCCATCAGGCAAACAGCCCTTTGATGGTTTGTCCCAAGACGCAGATCGGCCAAAATGTCCTCATTCCACGGTTCAAAACTCAAACTGGTCCCCACAAAGATAGATGTAAAAGAGCACACACACATACACAGAGAGTGTCTGATACTGATACAGCAGAGAGGATCAAAGTGGAGCTGATCTTATTTCTCCGTCATCTGCGTTTGATGGTGCTAGCCTTGTGAGTCTATCTATCTGTGTGTGTGTGTGTGTGTGTGTGTGTGTGTGTGTGTGTGTGTGTGTGTGTGTGTGCATACTTTTTACCAACAGAATGAGGACATTTTTGGAAGTTGTGGGGACATTTTTGTCGGTCCTCACATCTTCAAAGGCCTATTTGAGGGTTAAGATTTGGTTTTAAGGCTCCGGTTGTAATGAGGTTTAGGTTAGGGTAAGAGTTAGACATTTAGTTATGATGGTGAAAGGCCCAGACACACAAAACTGACATCAAAGAGCGAGAGGCAATGAAGGCCAACTGTTGCATCACCTCATGTTGCCTGTGTCTCGGCCAAAAACTTGCACTTGAACACATCGCAAAGCATACAAAACCAACGGCCAACTAGCATGTATGTTCTGCACCTTTCTGAAAGGAAAACAGCTCTCGATCCCAGCAGGTGACAGTGGAGAGAACCAGAGAACCAGAAGATCGAATGGACAGATTTGAGACGCTAGTTAGCCGGTTAGCACATTAACAACACAACCTGATGTTGACGTAACACACGATATTTTCTGTGCATTAGTGAACAACAACACAAACAATTACAAACCATTTCTGCTAAAGATCTTAATGGCAAAACTTAACTTTAGTTTTTGTTTGCCTCACAACCGTTCACTTCTCATCTGCTGAGCTGAGTTGCTGATAAGAGTGATTAACTCTTTAAAACCTGAGCAAACTGGCTTGATTTCTTTTAAAAACATGCGAAGAGTAACTTAAGAAGAAATGACTCAAAAATTAGCAACAAACTGTAAAAATTACAAAAGAAATGATATGAAATTTACCACAAAAAAGAAATAAAGAAACAAAGAAAACAAAGAAATTACTTGTAAAAGGTGTTTAAAAAACAATAATTATTATAATTTTGTAACATAATTTTCAATATATAATTAACATTATTAAATGAATAATAATAACTACATTTTCTAGACATTTTCCCTAGCTTATTTTTAATAAATGTCTAAATATAGATTTCTTGAAATTTACAGGATGTTTCTTGCCAAGTTGCTTACTGCCTTTTTTTCCATGGTTTTGAAAGAAATCAAACTAATTTGCTTATAGCCCAGGGGTTAAAATACTTCACTTCTGCCACCTTTATTATCTGTCTAAAAGTTAACCAAAACTACTGAGCCACACTTTGACAAGTTGAAAATCCCTACTTGCTTAAATCGGGGGATGCTGAACCTGAACTTGATGTGAGTGGTAATATTTTCACCGAGGCTCACACCCACCAATCACCTGATCCTGCTTTTGACAGAGAACAAATCACGCAAAGTGGTGTCCTCTAATGACACAACACCGGCTGTCTGAGAGTGATGGCTATAATGGAGGCTTGACACATCAATGAGGCACCATAATCGGTGCAAGGAGAATCACTTTTTGTGGTTGACTTCAGCCCAGCGTGACTCTTCCACCGAGATGATTGATCGGTGCGCACCCCGCTGCGAGCTGTTGGCCCACTTCCATGAGAATGGGGTGCAACCTGATTCTGAAAAACCCACTTTTCCTGGCGTGACTCCTCCTAACCCAGAAAAGGGTTTTTGTATGCTCAGACGTGTGCGTGCGTCTGATTGAGCAGGGAGGGGGTTCCTGTGGGATCCTCGACTGCCAGACTCATTACAACATCCACACACACACACGCAGCCTCCGCTGGCCTGTAGTGACCCAGAAACTCCATGTGGGTCAGATCATACACTGAACCCTCCACTCCATCCTGACGCAGAGACAGAGTGTGTGTTAATATCCGTCACTACTCAGTCATTTATTTCACCGCCCATGCCCTCCAGAAAATAGCAGCTGCCATTCTTCTCCACCATCTTTCTTGTTTTGCGTTTGTTTTCCCCCTCCATCCTCTCTCTCTGCATCAACCCAACCTGTCTCCCTCTCATACAGAGCCAGACTCAAATCTCCCAAGAACAGGCAGATCTGTCCCCACACATTCATCTTCATTGCCAGAATCTCACTCAGTCTCTCTGAGGACGGTTACAAAGACACCAGCTGCCTCTGCTGCCATCTTCTGCCCACAAATGTCACTACCTGATCATACAGAGCCACTGACTCAGAGCTGGGAGTTCAACTTTGAGTTTTAGGCTTGCGGTTTTTAAGAGTAAATTGTGTCTTTCTAGACTTTTCATCCTGAATTGGAACAACACACAAAATAATGTCACATTAAAGTAGTATTTCACGGAAAAACTGAGGGCCCTCACATAGAAGTAGGCTGTCTCTGCAGTAGAAAAACACAAATATTTTTGAACTTGGTGCCACATGACCTGAGAAAATTGAGAAAAAGGGCTATGGCATTCGCTTTTACTCAAGAGGTAGAAAACCTACATCTGCCAGGATGCACCTCACTGTACCAGAATAATAAACGCTCCCGCTGGTGTGAACTTGTCTGTTTGACACTTTGGCGGCCGGCTGCTAACAAACAATCTTTAATTACAGTTAAATAGTGAGCTGAGACATGTTACTGACAACATGTAAGCTGAGAAATATGCAACTCACTGAATAATATGCAGCTGACTAACAGAATCTTGGTTTTTATTTGATCAGCGCTGCTGAGTTTTACCTTTTGACCTCAGTTTTTTCAGCGTTCGTTTTCACTGTGCAGGAAGCAGTATAGTGCCCACTTCCTGTTCACAAACTCTCACCATTACAGATTACAAGAGCATTACTTTTTTTTCAAAAACATTTTAGGGGAGAAATAGGCAGTGCAGTGACATAATCTTGATTTAGATTCTATCAGCACTGCCTAGTTTTACTGTTTGATCAGATTTTTTGGTCTGAGTTTGAGAGCCAGAGCGTGAGAGAGAGACAGCGAGAGAAGGGCGGGTCTGTCTGTGGTGGCGGCATTTGTAGCATTCAATATGAAAATGCAGAGGTATAGCCTGTAATTCACGCAACAGCTCAAGAGCCAGCAAATCACAAATAATGTTTCACCGAGGGGGGAGCAGAGACGAGCCACTGGTTAGATAGAGAGACGTTTACAACAGTGCATGGAAAAATACTATCCACATTGTTTTGATACAAAGGTGGTTGAAATTAGGCAAAGTATTCTTTTTTTACTGAAGCAAAAAAGCAAGTTAGACTGCTACTGTAGATAAATGCACTGTTTAATCATTTTCTTAAACGTTTGCTCGTATGTTTTTGTTTTTTAATGATCTGCCCGTATAAAAAACACATAGCTGTATTGCCAATTTGAACTGGTTTTATGCTGTTTCCATTCTATTAGTCGACACATAGATTGGAAATGTTCATACTTGCTGAAAATATTCAGCATTTTGCATAAATATTTATATATTTACAAAATCCTTCATGCAAGATTCTGTATTCTCTTTTTGTTTTTTGTTTTTTTGTTTGTTTTTTTGAGTGTTTGGTACAACTTTTGGTTACATTATCATTCCTGTAAAGCCTGTTCCTATTATATCAAGCATTCTACCAACTTCAGAATTTAATTTCCCGAATGGCGTTCCTCAGTCAGGCTTGAAAAATTAGTAATGTTTCATTCTCATCATTTCACTGAGCTGGAATCAACACCGTACAGCTGTTCTCCTGTCAGCTTGCAACACATCATGTTGTTTGTTCGGGTCGGGGTTTGTTTCGTTGTTTATTTGTTCAATTGGTTAACTGTCTTTTTGGTTAGTTTGCTACTTTCGTTAGTTAGTTTCATTCATTTGTTTAGGTTTGTATTTTTTGTCCTTGATTGTTGACGGTGTGCACACAGGAGGGTGAAACAAAGTTTGATTTATAATGAAATATGTCTTTTTCTCTTCCCACACTATGTGCAAAATGGCTGTTTTGTAAATGCAAAGTGGAGGCTGATATAAACTGAAAGTAGGGAGCTCTAAGTGGTGTTGCACTAAATTGTCCCCAGACACCATGGCTCTACGGAGATCTGTAACTCCCCCAGTGCTGCTGACAGATAAGGCTAAGATTTAAAAAGCACTGTGGGACAACGTTTATCCTAGACTGTTAATTGATGGCTTTGTGTTTTTTAGTTGATAGTGCCACCAAAAGCAGGTATTTTAAGCTAAAATATCCTTTTCCTGTCCATAATGAGGTGGTTTTGATGCCTACACATGAACACATGTTGACCACAGCATTGTTGAAACGCATCCACAATATAATAAAGTACAGTTTTTACCATCAGCAAGATATAGGGTGCCTAAGCTCAGACTTAATCGCTATAAGAAGTAATTTGTGCCCACCCCCATCAGGCTCAACACACACACACACACACACACACACACACACACACACACACACACACACACACACACACACACACACACACACACAGCATTAGGAACCCACCCACCTTTTTTTTCTTCTCCCCAATATATTTTAGTGCAATTATTTAACATATGCAAAACTTTAAAATGCAACACTGGCAAATGTGCAATTACTCCACAAGTGCAATATTTATTCTAGGATATTCAATAATTATGTTAATTGGTTTACTTGATGCATGTGTGTCGCGACTGAATGTGCATGTTTATGTATGGCTTTTATGTTGCACTGTAGCAGGAAAGAGTCCAAAGCTAATTTCCCTATAGAGACAAAAAAAAGTATATCTTATTATCTTATCTCATCTTACAAACATTACATATTCGTGGTTTGCAGAGACATACAATGCTGACATTTATTCAGGGTATGAGTTGAAGGAGAAGTGGGACCAAGTCAAATGTAGAGAAGTCAAGTCACATAAGAAAAGCGAAGAGAAGCAATGTCAAGAGATTTGTTTGGATAAGTTTTCTATCGCAGGCCCTCTGAGGTATCCTGGTATATCTGGGTATCCCCACTGTCTTGCATGTTACACAGGGGTCCTTAGGGTGTGGTTGTCCACAGTAACGCCTGAATTTACTTGCCTGCTCCAATCAGGATTAACGCACACAGATCTGTGCCTAGGCAAGGAATGATGGGTAATAGCAAAGTGGTTATGGACCTGCAGGGTGTGATAATAACATGGCTACACATGTAAGAACACATGCACGTAGATGCCTCTACACACACACACACACACACACACACACACACACACACACACACACACACACACACACACACACACACACACACACACACACACACACACACACATTCCCAGTCCCCCGCACCCGATGAAAGGTTGTCAATGTTGATAAATTCTACAATTTTAAAACCAATCTACAAGTACACAGACCCTCCCACGGCATCACACCCTCACACACACTCACATCCATGCACACGCGCGGGCACACACACAGCCTGGAGAAGGGATAAATCAAGTGGGCCACATGTCATTGGCTGCATACTTTTGTGCTGCTGGAGGTGGCATATTACACCAAATTGCCAATCACACTAGAAAAATGCAAAGCTAAGGAAACACTGTCTCTATCTATCCATCTATTGTGTATAAATTGCTTAGAAGGTAACAATTAGGGCAAAATTACAGCTACACTTCTGCAGCAAAAAAGCAATTTCATAGACGTTCATAATTATTTAAAATATATTTCCAGCGTATTTTGGGGAAATCAAATCTACGTTTTCTGTTGTGTTGCTAATGCATTGAGAAAATATTAAGACTCGTTGTGGAGTGAATGCTAGAAATCACAACAAGCAGACAGGTGCAGAGGAGAATGAAGTCATGCAACAGAAGGTAGTGACCTCCTGCACACAGTCAGCACTTCTCAGTGAATTTAATGCTGACAGAAACTTTTAAGGAGCCTGTTTCCTCTGTCAGTGTTTTAGCAGTGCGATCCTCATGAACTCCATGAACAGAGTTGAGGGTTAAACTCTTTTTTTTTAAAGATATTTTTTGGGCCTTTTTTGGCCTGTATTGGATGGGACAGAGAGTAAGTGTGAAAGAGGGAGAGAGAGGGGACGACATGCAGCAAAGGGCCGAGGCTGAGGTCGAACCTGCGACCGCATGCTCGATCCACTGAGCCATCGATGCCCCAAGGGTTAGATCCTTAATAAATAATACTTACAGACAAACATAAATTAACAAAGTTGTTCAGACAAGAACATTTAATGTTACAGAAAAACACTGAAGATTTTTGGGGCTTTAAATGTATTTTGAGAAATCCATTTCATTGTTTTCGCTGCATTGTTGAGGGGCATTAACAATGTAAAAACACGATCTAAAGCTGAAACGATTAATTCATTAATCAAATAGTAGTTTTGCATTTCAAGGAATACTTCAGCTGAAAAATTACCATTTGCATATCAATTCTTTACCATTTATTACCTTAAATTTGTAAATAAAACTTTGTACTTTGCATGCCTTAATGGATAGAAAAAAGCAAGTGAGCATTTTTCATGAATTTAAACTGAAGCCACGTTTAACAACAGCAAAACTAAATCAAAACATCACTATATGAACTCTAACACAACTCATGCAGTATATTCTAAGTCTCCTTACTTCAGTTGCCCAGTATTTCCCAAACACATGCATTTTTGCTGAAACATTATGCTTTGTGTTTTGTTATCATTTGATCACTATACCACACTTTTGCACAATATTATCACAGATTGATATAAATGCATGCCGTATGCATCATATCTTTTTGGTGTAATATCTTCATCTCCACATGTCACACATGAAGAAAGCTGAGATTCAGCCCTTTCCAGTGAGACCATAACACCAAAATATGCATCACACTTTAACCAGAGGCCGTGAGAAGTATCACTCATGGGAGTTAATACACAAATACTGTGTTTACTGTAGTCAATTTAAAGATAGTGTAAGATAGTGCACTTAAACTAATAATACACAAGTTGGTTCAGTGCGTGTGAAGTGACATCAGATTATAATAAACAGGGTCCCCAAATAAAACCGGCTTAGGGCCTCAAAAAGTCCACGGCCAGTTCTGTGCAATATCAACAAAAGTAAAAAAAAAAATGTTTATCAGTTGGTGATTCAGATTTGCTTCTCTCTCAGCCCAAGCTACATGCTTCAACTGAAATTCATGATAATCGGGCTAGTTTTTACAAAGAACCGAACCAAACACATAATTGCCTTGGCAGAGGTAAAAAATTATCAGCAAGCACAAATCCCAAATATTCAAAAGTTTGTTAGTGGGGCAACTACAATCATACAGTAAGCAAAAACTTGGGTGGTCAAATATGTCACATAAAAATAGTCAGAAAGCCCCCAAATGATAAAGATGTCTCAGTTTCCCTGAGAAAAAATGCAGAAAAGGGAGCAAAATGTAAGCAAACAGAGGAAGAGGAAAATGTAAATAGACTGGAAGATGGAAAGAGGGTGTGGAAAAGTCGAAAGCAATGAAGGAGGAAAATGGGAGGTTGGAAAGAGGGAGTGCGAGATGGAAAGAAAGATAGAGAGACGGCGGGAGCATGGCAACCTCCCAAGCTATGCTATCTGACACCGAACAACAGCCGACCGTCAGGCCAGCTGACCGCTATTTCCAGCGTGAGATGACCCACCAGCTGTACTGTGGGGGAGTGGGCGAGAGACGTACGGAGACGAGAGAAAGTGAGAGAGAGAGTATGGGTGTTATTTATTCATTGAAGCGTTATCTAAGCAGGTAGGTCACTCAAGGAAAAAAGTTATTTACACAGACAGACAGCCGGGAGGAAATTTACCTCCTGAGAAAGCAGAGGGGGGAGATTACCTGTCCCAGTCCCCATTTATATCAAAAAACTTGACCTTACTGTCCATCTGTCTGTCTCAGTTAGTCTGTTAGACTCTGTCTCACCGCCCAGTGGACCATTCCAGGTCATCCACTATTTACAAGAGCTATAACTGGAAATCAAACCTCGGCGGCCTCCGACTCATCCCAGTATGCTGCGAGACGTTCAGTGTCATGGTCACACACCACACAAACAACACTTTCATCCAGATCTTTTTTAGCCCTGGGATGGGCTTGTAGGCAAGTTAGCCCGGAAACAACTTAGTCCAGATTTAGTTTGATACAGTATGTGATTGAACTGTTGAGCTTAAATACAGCAAGGTGAGGCCTGGGCTAAACTAACATGATAGTCAGGGGTTAAAAGGGCTAAAGTTTCATGGGCAAATTATTGCACATTGAATTAGAGAATGCATCTTTGCATACTCTAAACATACAATATAAAAAAAATGTGATATAAAAAATGATTGCCATAAATAACTGTGAAAGATTAATGGCGATATCTAGCAGATAAAACTTTTTTCCTATTTGCCTGAATTTTACAATTGATATCTTTAAAGGCCATTTTCTCAGAATGAGATTTTTTCCTCACACTCTGAGCCAGATATCTCCACTTCAGTAGCACTTACACACAGCAATCTTTCCAATTTCATCCTTACATTTTACAGAGGGGCTTGTTCATGTATCATTCATCACCTGATTTTTCAACATTTTGTTGCGAAAACCTTGGCAAAAATGGATTTTTTTAAGGGCTGTCGACAGTATTTTTCTAAATTATGGAGTGATGAGAAGATTCCCTTTGTAGAAACTTTTGACTATAATATGTAAAAAAAAAAAATGAAGTAAGAATATTGAACCTGGCTTTATACAATGTTCAGATAATGCAGCGTTAGCATAATTACACTTACACAACAGATAGTTCTGACCAAGCAATGTGATTGGTGGAGAGGCATTCAGTCACACACAGACATCTCGACCTCCGCTGCTTTAATTTTGACCATTCTTTTTTAATCTGTCTCTCTCTGATATAGCTCTTGATTTTCTGCCAACTCTATGAAAGTGTAGCGTCAAAAATATGAAAAAAGTCATAGTATAGTATATTGTTAAATTTTTATGAAACGTCATAGTATAGTATGTCGTTAAAACGTTGTGAAAAAGTCATAGCATAGAATGATATTAAAAATATGATAAAAATGTCACTCTGTAGTATGTCATTAAAAATATGATTAAAAAAGTCACAGTATATATGTCATATATATCATATTATGATATATAATATCATAATGTCATGAAAACATAATCATTTAGTATGTCGTCAAAAACATCATGAAAATGTCATAAAATTCATAAACTGAAGTAAAAATATGATAAAAACATCATAGTATAGTATGTCGTTAAGAACCCCTGTACACACACACCTAAGTATAGATTTGTTGGTTCGATATCAGAAATGTAAAAACTTTACTTGCTTGAGTTCCTCAAACTTTACTTGCCATTTGAATTTTAATCAGTCTGTATTTTAATTTTAATCAGAGGGTAATTAACACGTCTTCGAAATCCCTCAGATCTACTGCGCAAACAGCACCACAGAACCGTATATAGCATAGATGATGCAATGCAGCTCTTTGTCTTAATTCCTCATAATTGACATCTGGTGCATCTTTTACAGCAAGCACTCTTCACTTCGACAAGCAGCAACTCAAGAAAAACCTTCTCGACAAGGTCATGGGCATCAGCTGTTTTTAGATCTGATAATGCTATGTGTCAACATCCTCTTTGCAAAAGGGAGAAATAGTGCTCATAGGAAATAGATCACATTTTCACAAGCACTGACAACAAATACAACAGATGTTTGGAAGAGTCTAAGCCACAGTCACACTGCATACAGCAAAGTTACACACGTACCTGCACTTAGTGTCTTTAACAGTCTCCAAAACTACATTAAAAATATGTCAAATCAGGATCAAACTATGTCTCAGTCTCACACCTCATCATGACATCAGTCACATACAGATCACGTAATGTTCCATCACAACTGCACCCATCAAAAGCCTACATGGAGCCAAAAACAGACCATTTCAGATAAACACATAAACTAAATAATTCTTCATTTTAAAGCTTTATGTGCCCCTGGGGTGATGTGTTAACCCTTTAAAACCTGAACAATGGCAACAAGCAACTTATCAAGAAATGGCCCAGAAATTAGAGACAGAAAAAAAACAACAGAATTACCTGAAAATAAGCAAAAGACATTAACCAGAAATTGGTAATGGTTTCAAGAAATTTACCTGAAAATAAGTTTAAAAAAATCAAAAAGAAGAAGAAGAAAAAAAAAAGAAAAAATGACCTTGGGAAAGTGCAAAAATAATCAAATTACTACTTAAAAAATTATAAATATCGTGTTTTTGGACATTTTTCTCTAGTTTTTTTATTATATAATATCTAATAATATTTTCAGATCATACATGTCACATTTTATTAATTTTTAGCATTTTGGACAACATTTCTTGCCAAGTTGCTCTTAATATTTTTCCCCATGTTTTTGAAAGAAATCACAACGATTTTTTATAGGTTTAAACGCTTGTGAAAGGCGTCTGAATACAGCACAAGAAAACTAATATCGATCCAGGTGTTAAAGGGTTAATGGAAAAGTTTCTGATTATGTTTGAGGTGTTGTCAGTGGCACTGAGCATCCTCAGCACGGACTTTAATATAATATACATAAGCATATGGTCTCTCTTGCGTGCGCGGACCAACACACGCGCGCACGCGCGCGCACACACACACACACACACACACACACACACACACACACACAAATAGGGAAGCTTTGATCTCCTACCGGATCGACACTTGATGATCTCCCCAAACTCGTCCTCCACCGGCTCGTCGCAGTAGTCCTCGGGGCGCACACCCTCCGCCATCGATAACAGGGCACTGGGTGTAAACAAAAATATGTGTGGGGTGACTAAACAGACAGGTTAGATCCTCCACGAGGGGAGAGGAGACCCAAAGTATCAATCCAAAACACGGTAGAGCGCACGGTGTGGACACAAGAACCGAACTCCGGTGAAGAAGGGGAGGACGAAGGCAGGAGGAGGACCGGCCGGACTGTCAGACAGGGACAGACGGAGCGGAGCAGGTGTGCAGGGGGGGTGGGGGGGTGTCGGAGCATTCCCACCTCTAAATAGTAGGATGCGAGGAGGTGGTCTCCGCGGGCCACAGTCCCGTTTGGCGGACGCCATGCGTAAAACCCGACACCAGGCGGACGCATCAGTGAACGCGTATTTCCGCACTGGAGCGATGAGGTAGTAGAAAAATATTAAGGGGAGTCAAACATGGAACCAACTTTGACCTCCGATGGGTGGAGGTGGTGGTCACGTGACAGGCCAAAACCAATATGAATACATTTATAGTCAAGCAATTCCCCCATAACCCAAAATTGGTTTAGTAGGTCAGTTTCATTCTCGTGGATTTGGGGCACAGAGATTAATAAAATCTGAGCTACAACTTGAGGAATAAGTTAAAATCGGATTTACTGTGTTGCAGACAAGTTGTTTGCGGTTCCTCTCCGATGGGGAAGCGCATTGCTAGATGACAGCGCCCTTACACATTTACTAAAATTGAATCTGCTGAGAAACTGATACACCCACTTTGGACTGCCTGGCTATTCAGAAGTAGGACTTGGTTACTGTAATGGCTCCATTACGCACGGCGCGGTACGCATTTATGAGCCTGAGAGTTGCTATTATTAGATGAGATGGTGTGATGGATCCAGACTACCAGCTACTCACAAGCCTGCGGGGGGTGCTGTAAGTGAATGAGGTGGTCCAAAAACAGAAACCTCGGCACTGACTGGCATCCCAAGCAGCCGCCGGCTGGACGGTGTGTACTGTACTGCTGTCTGGACGGGGAGGTGTGTGTGGGTGTGTGTGGGTGGGCTGCTGGAGAGGAGGGTGGAGGTAACTTATGTCTTTCAGCTGCTCCACTTGGTGACGCGGAGATGAAGTAAACTCGTTAAGTTTGTTGACACTGGCTTTACTTTCTCATTTGTGATTTTCACTGGCCTCTGTTGCACCTGTGACCACACCAACAGTTTTTTTCCTTTGATTTTTTTTATATTTTCCACAACAGGAAAGACAATGACAGCAACAATCCACAGGACATACAGAAACAACAGAAACAGCTGTTGTATGTTTGTTACAGCAGTCCTGTTTCCAAGTTTCCAGTCCATGAGTATTGTCCTCTTTACAGACAAAAAAAAGCTAAAGCAATAATGCGTTGTTTGACTTGACTGTGAACTGCTCACCATATTTCCAAGTATACATACAGCAGGGCCTTAAGTTACGTGAACATTTATTCATATCTGTAAAACATCAATGACATGAGTCCATCATTTTTCTACCTTTGGACAAAACCACAGTAAGTGCCACATCCAACACTGAGGTCACGGTGTCCCTCAGCAGGGTGGAGGACAGAAACAAAAATCATATTCAGAGGTGTAGGTATTATCTAACTATGTAGCCTCCTGAGACCAAGCAATTTATGTTGTCCTTTCTGGGAGATAAATGATCAAAGTTACAGAGAAAGTTTCTGCTCTGTGAGTCTTAACAATATTATATTAAGATTTTTGACGTGTACAGTATTTTTAACACATGTCCTTTATGGGGGAGACTGACTTGCTTCTTCTCATTTTCAACCATTTTCCAAACTTCAGGGAAGAGGAAAAACTTTAGAGGCCGGGAGCAGAGCAGAGTTTTAATGCTTGGAGGGCAGATCAGCTGAAGAGGAGCCTGAGGGAAACATTATTGACATCCAGCACCTGTAAACTAGGATTCTTAAATTTTAGCTATTGGACACATTCAAGGAAGTGTAAACTTATTTTTCACTTTCACAAATGCATAAGCACACACAACAGCATGCACAATAACTTTAATGTTACATTTCATAAAGGTGAATTTAATCGTATAATGTAATTTACTGTTATTAAATGTAAATTTAATTTGGAAGAAACTGACTTGATGTCCACTATAAGGGGCACATTATAAAACATTCATAAATAACATTTTAGTGATAAAAAAAACTTTGTAATTTGTATCTTACACCTTAATTACTTAAATTATGTATAAAAAATCTAAATAATAAAACCTTTGTTTTTCCACTGGGTCTCAGAAGGATAGATTATACTTTTCCTCTGAACTTATTAAACCCAAATATACAGGAAAGCGGTAGCTTCGTTCTACCCTTTGGTACAATCTCAGCATGCATATTTGAAGTTGACAGAATAAATGGAAATTACCATTACCACTGAAATTAACTTCATAAGTAAATATTTTATATGTTCTGGGTGCGAAGCAGGAACATGTACATTTTCCATTTGTTCAATATGAGAAATTCCAATAAACGTATTCAAATTTTGTAAGGGTTATCCTGGCTAAAAGTATAATATATATTTATACAGTGCGCATTCGTGGTTTTCTGCGCTTATTTTATTAACGTTAATATGCTGTAATTATTGGTATGTGTGTATACAATATTGCAATGATACATATGCAGTTTGCTGGCAGCCTCCCTGAAGGACTGATGTTTAATGCATTTTTAGCCTATTGTTTGTTTTTTAATGCAGAAATGTTGTTGTTTTGACCACTCATTTTGTGTCTCGGCGTACTTCTGTAATCTCCTGAGGATGTTTTTCATGTTTTTGTATTATGCAAAGCTCTTCCAAGATAATCCATAGCCCATCAACAACACTGAAAACACCATGTTTCCAGTATGTACCGGAGTAAATGGTTAGTGCTACCCATCACTGCAGCAGGGTGGAGATCAATAAAAATAGATTTTCGAGGGTGTTAATAAGTAACTTTTAAAGTATTTTTTTCTGTTCTTCTGAAACTATTAAACCACAATGCATACATAAATAAATAGCCCTCTTCCTCCTCCTCCTTTGCCTCAAACTGAACTTGCACAGTGTATTTAGTGAAACTGACAGAATAAATTGAAATGAGCGTTATGCAGTGGTATATAATATGTAAATATTTCAGATTTTAAAGCTTATGTGATTATGTGATGGGGCCTATACATGAACAAACATATTTTCCATGTTTCCAATACCAGAAATACATAGTAATATATAGACACATTCAGATAATCCTGGCTAAAAATGCTACACTACAAACAGGAGCATTTATGCTACTCATTGCTTATTTTACTCACTGATAACACCCTGCAACAGTGGTACGTATGTGGTTTGCGGTGCTGGTAGCATCCCTATAGGATTGCAATTCTATGCATTTTTAAACTTTTAACAGAAAAAAGGTTTTGGTTGCAAAGTTGTACCACTAATTTTGCATATCAGTGTACATCCTGGGAATATTTTTCATGTTTTTGTTTCATATGAAGCTTACCCACACTGTAACAAAATGCTGTCAAATAAATCAACTTCTCACAGATGTGTACAGCTTTTGGGAAAATACAGTAAAACACTGTACATTTTGATGTATTTTGGAGCCAGTATTACACTGTCAACCTCAAATCCTACAGCAGAATAGGCCTTCTGTAATAATATAATGTTAATATACTTCTGAAGTACTTTAAACCCTCGGCGTAGTCGCCGGCGACTAAAGTGCGCTCCTCTCTCTGGAAAGTGTCCTAACTCTGCGGCCGCAGGTCGGATCGTCTTACTTTCTTCGGCGGTGTTTGGCTCCCGGCTGCGCCTTTCACGGGGATTTCTCCGACGCGTCGTAGCTCCTTCAGCAGCCTCTCTGCTCAGCCCTGGAAACCGGGTGTTTTTACGGCACGTTGCTCGTTAAATCCGTGATGATAAATCCGATATTGGGTGTCTTTAGTCCATATTTTTTATCATATTTCGGTGATAAGAGTATATTCACGTCGATGCGAGACGCCATATTGGTTTCCCATAGTTCCTTTGGAGAGGTCGGAGGTTTGTTTTGGTCTTTTCGTCCAATCGGAAGATCGTCCGACTCTTTGTTTCCGCTTTTATGCCACGTCATCTGGAGCAAACTGCACTGTGTGTTTGGCAGCGCCTCCTGCATCAGAATAAACGCCTATAATAAAAATAATAATAATAACAATAATGAGACCAGGGTAAATCAGGAGACAGCAGGGCCTCATATGGATGTAAACTCTGTGTTGACTGCAGGCAGAGCAGGCAGGAGGATCGGGGCCCTCTCTGTGTGTCAGGAGCGTGATGTGGCCCTCTGCAGCAGCACTGCAAATGTGTCCATTTTTTTTTAACTCTAATAGTTTTAAATATTATTTTTTCACTTTCTTATTCCCAACACTTGGGAGAAACGTTTTCTACAGCAAAAAAGCTTGTGCATAATACTTTTGGGTGATTTATCAATAAAGATCTGTACAATTCAATTTCCGTCTTGTTTTTTCTTTTGTCTTTATGGTCTCATAACTATTTGTACATTCAAGTGACATCACTGCAGCCTAAATATTTTGATAGCCCAGGCTGTTCTGAAAAAAACGATGTTTATATCTTCATTGTGCATTGAGAGACTGAGATTTAAGTCCAGGCGAACCAAACACTAGGTAAAAACGGCTTAAGGCTCAAGGGGTTAAAGTAGTTACACTGTACAATTACAGTAAACGACTGGCAACTACACTTTTCGGAAGTAACGCAAAAATGATGTCAGGATGCTGGCAACCACAGCTGCTAATTTTAAGGGGAAATTTGTTACAGTGGCATTGCATTGAAAAGATCATATTTCATGCAGCATATAAGACCAAAAGCCCCAATTTTCCCCTCAAAACTCTCTTTCAGATTAGTCTCGCTGTACCACTGAATACAATACGTCCTCGATAGTTATGAAGGACATTTACATACCTTTGACATGACTCTGAACACCTGTCAGGCGCACTCTGGTCCAGCTCTGTGCCTCTCTCCCTGTTAGTCTCCCTGAAATTACGAATAAAAGACTTAAAGTTACTGTAGAAAGACAGGTTCTGGAAGGGTCTCTTCAAATTTCAAATAAACAAAGTCTTAACTTTCAAAAAACTAGATTCAGGTTACCTGAGTTCTAACCGGCTTAAATGGCGCTTCGAAATATTGTTTCAAATGTTTAAACTGGTCAATATGGACATTTTGTTCAAAAATTCTCCATAATTCACGAGTTCAGTTTCATTAAGGGAAACTATCAGCACCTGTCAGGAGAGACGGAAACAGTGCTAACTTCCTACCTTTGAGGCGGTCATAAAGTCCGAATATGTATCCATTCCTCGATATTTTTGGATTATTTTACTCCGTACTGTCCACCAAAAATTAAAGTTTTTCATGAAAAAAGATTAATTCAAGTTATGAATATGGAGTGGAGTCCGCTTCCAGAGCTGACGCAGGTCTTGTCTCGCCCACTTGTGGTTTGGGTATGCTTGTTTAAGTCACCTCGTTGGCTACAAAATAACTTACCGGCAGCGTTTCTTTGTGAGTGTGTTTTTACGCCGGGACAAGCCGTAAATCACAGCACGCGCTTCCAGTTTAAAAAGCCAAACGGCTCTGTTTTGTGAATTTACAGCCAAAGTACAAGTTAAAAGTTTTTTTCCCCTCAAAATCCTGAGTCCTAAAAGTTATTACGTAATGTGACGTATTTTGGTTAAAGTATCGAGTACAAAAACAATATTGATATCAATAGAAAGCAAAGAAATCACATGCACGCCCCCCACAGAATGTAAAACGTGTGCACCCACCCCCAATAAAAAATAAAAATAGCAGAGGACTTTTATTTTGACTAAAATAAAGACATTTACAACCTAAATTAATGCATAAAAGGCTAAGCTTGGTGATTAAAAAATCACCAGGGTGAGTTAAGTGTTTGACTCTTGAAACAAGAACATTGCTTACTGATCATCCAGCAACATTCTTCTTTTTTTCCAGTCAAATGTGCACACGTCTAATTATTCCATAGTCAAAACTTTCAAAACTGGTGTGATTTCTTTCAAAAACATGGGAAATAAGGTATTAAGCAACTTAGCAAGATTTTTTTGAAATTAGCAAGAAATTAGTAGATTTAGAAATTATGTTTACAAAGCCAAGGGGGGAAAAAATCATATTTATAATGATCATAATTCCATATTTAAAATTATGTTACAGAATTATTATATTTTTAAAAGCAATTTTCAGTTTTGATGGCCTTGTTATTATTTTTTTTAAATTTTATTTCATTTTTTAAAAAACTTATCTTTTTTTCTTTTTTTTTAAAAAAAGTGCCCATATGCTGCCTTTTTTAATATTCATAATTTTGTGATCAAACACACTACATACTGAAAGCCTCACGAGAGTCAGTATGTAGTGTCGATGTGTGTAGTCATGTCAGAATGAGGACAGCAGGGGGCACTATAAGCACAGGTGAGGCAGTACAGTGTTAATGTCTACAGTAAACTAGGCCAGTGAGTCTTGGAAAGATGCTTTTTGAAGATGTCTCCCTCAGGGCTGAGTAAACAACAAAGGAGCTGTAGTTGATGTAGAAAACTAAATGGAGCAAGAGGTAGAAATGATCCAGTGTAGTGTTATATTGTATGTTATCGTCAGATCATTCGGACAGACCCCCAATTGTGAGTTTGTTGGTAACTGACAGATGTTGAGTGTGGCAGACGTGAAGTGTACTCACTGTTCTGGTGAGATTAAATAAAGGCAAAGAAGGTGTGCCTCTCCTCAACCAACCTCTGACTCTCCTGCAGGTTTTTGGCAGCAGTCGGGGTGGCAGAGAAATCATTTCACGGCTGGAGTTTCCACTTACATCAGC
This sequence comes from Plectropomus leopardus, assembly GCF_026936395.1. Classification (NCBI taxonomy): domain Eukaryota; kingdom Metazoa; phylum Chordata; class Actinopteri; order Perciformes; family Serranidae; genus Plectropomus; species Plectropomus leopardus. The sequence continues at coordinate 9,728,682 of NC_142199.1, forward strand.
TGTGCTATAAAAGTAGATCTTACTCGACTCAGTAATTGTGCTGTATCTACTTTTTCATGGGAATCTGCGAATATGCAATAAGGGCAGGTGTCTCTGTTTCTACATTTAAGAGGCAAATAGGTGATTTTTAACACAGTAAGCAGTCACTGCTATTTCAAAATCTCATTTGTAGGTGACACTAGCAGTATATTAAGACCAACTATGACATTACACACTCCTGCTCCAGGGAACTGCTGCACTAACACCAACTGTTTTGCAACTTTGCAAGATGTTTTTTCTTGCAGTTGTTGATGAGCTCCCTGCAGCGAAGTGTGTCTGTCACAGCAGCAATCAGAAGCCACTTCACTTCCAACAACACCTCTTTCACACCACTTTTTCACTGACAAGTTGTTGACAGAAACACAAAATCTATGCCTTTGTGAGCTAAATGTTAAAATTGTATATTTTTTTAACTGTTTCTACAGTCGAGTGTTTGCTCCGACTGAGAGCCTTTTCCTTATGTTGGTAATTGGCACTTGAGCTCCTTTAATTGGCAGGAGGAGTGTTCGTTAAGAGGTGGCCATGAGAGCAAACTAGTGAGAGAAAAAAAATGGCAGTAGAAATAATTGCTAATATGTTCATTTAGCTAATTAGGGAAAAGTAGTCCTGTTCCAGGAGGAGTCTGGGCACCTCTGAATTAACCTTTGATGTACTGATATCAGGAATGAAGCTTTTATTTAGTTATTTAAGACTATTCATAGCAAGAGCTACCACTGGGGAAACTGAAACTACTCAATTATTTAAGTTATTTTTATTCAGAAAGTTTCATTAAGATGAAAGACCTAAGAACAAATGACAAACACTGATAAATATCACTAAAGATTTCTCTAAGTGGAACTTTAAAGTCCCTCGGAGGAAAGAGTGCCTCTGATTTAAGGCTGATTCACAGTTTTTCCAGTATATAGGTGCATGTTACTGGTAATCAGTGTGACTCAGTTCAGAGTTGGAAGTTAACTTAACCTGTGATCTCATGTCACAGTAGTTTACATCATTTGAATTCAACTAAAGATGTTTGTGAGAAACTTAACACCCCTTGAAAGTTTAGTATTTGCTGCCCTCTAGTGGCTTGAAGTCTTACCTTGATGCAGTGATGGTCAGGTGAACACCAGGGCGTTTCAGGACGCTACACGACATTTCCAACCACCTGTTTTCATGCACACTGTCAATTGTGTTAAAACACTGGTGCCGAAACTCTGGAAATTTGGAGAGAAGGAGTGAATTTTTTTCAGTCAGAATATTTTTAAAAGAGAAAATATACATGTGGCTGGAAACCTGACTGACTGTGATACTCAGTGTTCAGTTATTCTTTAAATATCTGTGGTAAATAATATTTTAGAGTTGTGGTAGCAGCACATACATACATAATGTGTTTATAATCTAGTTTAAGTATATTGGATTGTGTAGTGACACTTCTGTTATAAAAGGAGGAACAGTTCTGTTCTGTAATAACAATTTTTAGGTTTTGGATAATGTGTTCAACATGAGTTTTGTAGAATAATGCCACAAAATGTAAATACAAACTTAAAGGGTAAGTTTGTATTTACATTTATATTTTAACCTGGACCCTGGCCAACTTTTTTTGAAATTCATCCAGGCTCAGATTGATATAGGAGTCTGACAATTTATGGAAATGTTCTCGACATAGACAGTTCTTTTTGTCAAAGACTAAGATCCCTTTTTAAAAAAAAAACAAAACAAAAAAAAACACTAAAAAAGATTTTCACCAAACCTACCAGACTCCATATAAATAAACACCAATTTTATCATCATAAAACACACCTCATTCAAATATGAAAGATGCAAAGTAAAACCCACAAAACTGTCCTGGTTCACATTTCCACTGTTCCAACAATCAGATCTCTGCTTTGACTGAAGTAAACCATTAATTCACTCAGTTACATGTGAAAATATGCTGGCTTTATACATGCTAAAATACTTTTTATGTGGATGGAGTCTGGTTTTGCAATAATGATGATAAACTTTATTTCTCTAACTCTTTTCTAAACTAGAGTTACAAAGTGCTTCACAGTACAAAACCATACACCATAAGAAAAAACGTAAAATAGCAATAGCAGCAATAGTGTTTTCAGCCTGTTTCTGAGCCTGTCGGAGGCAAAAACAAACACTTTGACATACATTTACGGTGCATATTTGCCCCAAGAGATAACACTGCCCCTTCGTTTGGCTGCTGCTGTCTGCAGTGCTCTCTCTCAAAACTAGATCAGTTTCTAAAAACTGTTGTTCCCATTTTACACAAAACATCGGAAAATAGGATCCAGATTGGAAAATACCACCTTACCCTTTAAGAAGTATTAAGCTCTACTGCATTAATTGGATTTCCAGTTGCGACGAAGAGCATACATACAGCAATTACACCTCAAAATGAATGAATTACATTACCATATTAATAAGAATACACCCTATCTTAAAATAAACACCCCAACCAGAATCTTGACCTAGATATATTTTTTAAAGTCTTAGTTAGTCCCCTGGGTGCACCTGATTAATTCTACTATAGTGGTAGCTTTCCTCTCTCAGGACGCTCCTGCACTGACAAGGTAAACTCACCTGGAGACGACAGAGCATTACTGTCGTCTGTGTTGGACCAAATTTAGTGAACAGCATCTCTGCTTCTGTAAGATAATACTGAGAGTGAAATAAGTGTGACAGTAGTCATTTCAGAGCGGAATAAAGATGGCAAAAGATGGAGGACGTGACAACAAAATAAGACCGAGACGGAGACGTTCTGTTCAGTGCTTTAATGTGCCAACGTACAAAGAGATAAATGCTGATTACTGACATCTCTACAATGGCATCTAAAACATGCCAACACACATGCACACACACACACACACACACACACACACACGCACGCACACGCACGCACGCACTCACTCTCTCTGTCAAACACTCTTTTCCTCTGTCATTCACACACACACACACACACATTCACACACACTTACTAAATCCCTATGCACATCATTAGACAGTGTTTCTCTCCAGTCTACTGGGAGATGATGCATAAAACAGAGCTGTCTCTGTTTGCGAGCCTCTACTTTTCATCAGTAAATTAATAACCAAACAAATGCTAATAACTACGAGTCAGACCTGGGCCAAAACACACAAGGAACCAGCGTGGGGTCAGACCACAAATAATAGGTATAACATATTAAAGGGTAGGGGTTTGGTTTTTTTTTTGTAGCAAGCTCATGTAGCTCCCCCAAAGAAATTACACTGAGGGGCCAAACACAAACAGTGCTATTTACCCAGAACCACACTGAAGCTTCATTAAAAATCAAAGCATGTAGGTCATTTCTGGAACTGGTGCAAACATATTTACATTGTCATTTAGAATCAGAGACTCGTAATTACAACTGACGTGACATTGATTTCTGCTCCCAATTAAGAAATCAAAACACGCAGCGACTTTAACTGCTTCTGCTCGCTCCTGAAGGTAGCGGCTACGAGAAGTTAGGGTATGTTTGTTTTAGGTATGTAGCAGTGTCACTTTGAATCTTGGATAAACGATGTTCTAATAACAGCGGCTGCATAACGTTAAACTACCTGTAAGTCTTTGATCTGAAACAATCTGTCAAGGGATTTATCGCCCTGCGAGTGTTTCTGTGTCTGGCAGGTAAATACAGAATAATGCCAGACTGTAAATCAACAGCATTTCAGTGCATCAAACACAAGTTTAAGAGTTGCTGCTGACAAATATTCTGCACAAAACACATACAAAATAGTGTTAGTTATTGATTTTGTAAGTATTAAAATATTATTTATTCCAAATATTAAAGGGGAACTGCTGTATTTTTCAACCTGAACCCTGTTTTCCCACGTTTTTGCATTTAAGTGACTCATGGGAACAACATTTTTTTGTGCATTTGTCACTGATGCTCGAATCCTCCCTCTATCTCTCTCTGTCTGATAGCTCCACTTAGGATAATTTGGGTCAGGGAGCGGCCTTTATGAGAGGTTTAAGGGGTTTAATAGTTGTGCCCTTATGAGTGGCCATCAGGGACTCCTTTTTCACATTTTTCTTTTTTTGGTTAATTTCTTTGGCCTGGTTTGCCTTTCCTGCATCTCTGCCACTGAAAGGCTCACATTGTTATTATGAGTATGTTAAAACACAACAGTAGGAATCCTACAATGTAACTAACTGCTGTAAAAATACAGCCAAATTTACAGTAATGTCCTGGGCTTTTTTCCAAACTCCAATAAGATTTTTCAAATTCAAGGCTGAATATTTAGCTGATTGTGACGATGTGAAAAAGGTTGCTTGATTTCGGGACAAGTCTTCTTGTTAGTGAGACTTGGACACAGAACAGAGTGGAACAAGCGGAAGGTACATAAAATGTCTCTGGTACATTAAGTTATCTATAAGACCCTTTTCATAATGTTGTCAGATACTCAGAATAACAATTTGAGCCTGTCAGCGGTGAAAACAAACGCTTTAAATGGAAGTAAATTGATGGGGTGCAGCTGCCAGCTGCAGCTCTCTCGCTCGATACTGCACCAGTTTCAAAAGCTGTTGTTCCCACCAGACACACAAACATTGTGCAGTAGAGTCCAAGCTGAAAAACACCAGAGTTTCCCTTTAACACTTTGAAACCTGAGCAAATTGGTTTAATTTTTTTTTTTCAAAATCATGGGGAGAAGGCAAAAAACAAACGAACATGACACGATATAAAAAAGAATAACAAATTAGTAAAAAGGTTACAAGAAAATTACTTGAAAATGAGCAAAAAATATGTAAAAACAAAAAAAGAAAATGATCCAAATAAATGCTGATATTTATTTTTTTATTTAACATCATTTCTAAATTAAAATGATAGTAGTTATAAATATTGTTTTCTGGACATTTTTCCCTTTCTTTCTTTTCTTTTTTTTTGTTTTTGTTTTATTTTCTACCCTTCTCCGTTTTTTTCCTGATGATGTTGAGCTCATTTCTCAACTTTTACAGTTTTTTTTTATTTGTGGGACACTTCTTACCAAGCTGCTCATTACCTTTTTTTCTGTTTTCTTTTTTTTTCAAATAAATCAAACCAATTTGCTCAGCTTTTAAGCATTTAAATAGTGATAGGTGTCTGAGCGCAGCAAAAGTAAACTGATGTCAACCCAGGTTTCAAAAGTTAATATATGTGGGATATTGGGAATGACTCCTGTCTGTTTTAACCCAGGTCTGTTACAGTGTTAGTGCCTAAGGCTCCTCTACACCACCAAAGCACAGAGACGTTTCTAGGTAGCAAAAACACCCTCACTAAACTGTGATAATACAGTATTAAATACAGAAGCGGGCGGCCATATCAAATATCATACTGATGGCGATGATCTCCATTACAGCTCATTCTCATTGTGTCAGATTTTTGTTCCGCTCTGCCCGCACAGAGTAACGCACCGAGTCCCGTGATACAAAGTGCTTCATCCACGACCCGTCAGAAAATCCGGTGACCCAACAAACTTAACACCGGAGCCCCGTCACTGAACACGGTGAGGCTGTGACATCTTTCAAACTGATAAAATACCAAAGAGCCAGGTCACGTGCTGAAAAGCACCCGCTGACCCATATAGCTGGTATGACTAATGGAATAATAGCTGTAACTGTGAGTGCTGTTTCTGTTTTCACTCAGTGCCAAATAAAAAGATGGTTTAACTGCAAAATCCAGTCACTAAAAAAGAAAAAAAAAACAATGACATAAAAGCATTTTCCCCCCCTCAGAAGACCCTACTTCCATGTGACATCCATCAGATCAATACTACTGACTGTAATATACAATGTGAATTTACAGCATGAGGTTAATGTGGCTTTGCTCTCCACCATATCCTGCCCACAAGTTTATTTTTCAGTAACGCTTTACATTACAGCCTACAAATTACAGTGTCAATGTTTTGTACATGCAGGGCACTAATGACAATATGAATATAATGAAATATGTGGTTAGGGGTTACCTAGAAGCTTGTCTAGGTTCTTCTCTAACATCATTTTCTTTGTTAGATAAATCCTACGTTGAATCCCAAAACTACATTATTGTTCCTCAATATATATATATATTTTAAGATATTTTTTAGGGTGTTTTTGCCTTTAGTTGATAGGACAGCATGAGTGCGAACAGGGGAGAGAGAGAGGGGATGACATGCAGCAAAGGCTGGAATCGAAACCGCAGCCGCTGCAGTGAGGAAACACAGCCTCTAAACACAGGGCGCCCGCTCTATCCACTGAGCCACCAGGCACCTCTTTACTCAGTATTTAATAATTTAAAAACACACATAATTATTTTGTACATAGGTACATTGGTATGTCTGTCTTCCTGGGCTTAATGTTTTGTTCCCAGGCATAAATAATTAAAGGCATATGAAAAGATCAGACATGGACATGGAGGTTAGATGACGTGATTATTTCTCATGTTTGAACACTAAGTATAAAGCTACAGCTAAACAGATTATCTTATCTTACCATGAAGACTGAAAACTCAGGGGAAAAGGTTGACAATTTACTCCGTCATCATGAAATATTAAAAATGCCCTCAAAGTCTCACTTAAAGCCAAACTTTTATCCCCGAATCCTTCAAATTCTTTCCTTCTTCCGTATTTAATATGTATTTATCTTGTTATCTTTATACTGTAACTTGCAGGCTGTAATCTAACGCATTACATAAATCTTCTTCTAGTCACATTAGATCTCAGTCATTAATGAACTTGAATGAGCTGATTTTTGAAGCCATTGTCGTGACAACAGAGGAAATTATTCTGTCTCTGCTAAACATCATAGTGTCAGTTTATATAAAATAAATGGACTTCAGTCAGCTGCATGAATCGCGTGACGGCTGCACAGTCCCACATTTGTTAAGGTGGCGAGGGAGGCAGCCTGGATCCTATTTTTGGGTGACGGTTGTATGACAGCTCCATGGTAAATATGTGACAATGGAGAGCTGCAGACAAGGCGCTGCTTGTATCTGCAAAATGTCATCTGGAGAATTCTTGTTTTACATTCGACTATCTGTCCGCTTTGAAATTACAGAATGTGTTTTGAAGAGAGAATGGAGGTCGGGGGGTTAGGAAAGTAATTCAGCGCACAGGGGAAGGTGAGTTTAAACTTCAGCTAAGAGAAAACATGAATAGGATTTTGTGCAATGGAAGCAAAATAGCTTTATTGACCAATAAAATCTGTATAGAAGTCACAATATTTGCTTTTTCATCCATATTTGCACCCAAAAATGGTACTGGACCCATGGCTACCACCCAAACTACTGCTGATCAGAGCCAAACCCTGAAGGCTAGGGAAACAGGGACAATGACATGAACACTGTTTCAATTTGAAGCAGCCTGCTGGAACATTAAAGTATTATCAGTTATTTTCTGCAAGTTGCTGATGCTTTGATGTAAGATTCAGTCCTGCTATTTGTCTACCTTTGTCTATAGAAATTCCAGCGTCCATCTAATATCTAATAATGCTGACATTTGACACTGGCTGATATTGACTTTTGCTTCTCCCGTGCCAGCAGATGCATGCCAGGCTTGTTTTCCACCAAAGTCTGCACACACTGGGTGCAGGGACGTCCCCTGACATTTACTGTAGACAAGGAGACAGCAGTCTAGTGTTAATGAAGCGTGACCTGAACTGATCCGCAGATACACTGATCCTGTTTATAAATAGTAGGCTCCAGTGGTTATGTTTACATGCACATAATAATGCATAGATTCCTTACACTGGGAGTTATTACGTGTGTCCTTGACAGTAATCCTGTTATCACCAGTTCAGTACCTTTTAGATTATTAAGTGATTTTTGACTAAAATGTTGCTTTAACTATAATGCACTGAATATTAAAGATCAAGTTTTGCATCTTGATGCTCCTGTTCTTCACTACATTATCAGTAATAAAGTACCATAAATGTCTCCATAAATGGAACCCATGATTAAAAGCTTTAAGCATCTTTTATGCACATTTAGCTTTTTTCTTTTTTTTTTCTGGTTGCCCAGAGTTGAAAAATATTCAGTTTTTGGTAAAACGCTGTGCTCATCGCTGTCACTTTTCACCTTGCCACCCAATGAAAGTGAAGGACAAATACCCAGTAATGAACAACAACAATGAAAGACAAATTAATACTGCAGGTCACACAGAGCGGCGAGTCCGTCCTTTCTCTCTGTTTGCTTCTGCCTTCTCTTCATCCACAACAAGAACACTATCTTGTCATTACATCTTTACTTCCACAGATATTCTGTATCATAGTAACCAGACACAAAGACCAGTGATCCAACCAATGGCAATTTAGTCAAGAGCATATCTACCAACGAATCAACCAACCAACCAGAAGGTGTCAGGCCTGCTTACTAACTTCCTAACTTTCATAAACTATTGATGTGCATGCAAACATGCCCACTGAGAGGCCGTTTCTGCCTGTGGTGTTTGTAGCGGACACTCCCATCGACAAGCGGGATGCAAAGGAGCTGGACAGGAAGAGGAAGGATGCTCCGAACGTCACGGTACGGAGAAACTCGGCTCATTGGGAATCGAAATTTAGCAGACCCTTGGAGGCAGCTCAGCGCAGTCCCGTCTAACACCTCTGACCATGGCTAATCAATCATGACAGCTGCATGTGCACACCCTGTGGGTTGCCGCGGTAACAGACAAGTGGGTCGATAACAGAATATTGAGCGGGTGTCTTTATTGTGTTCTCCCTTCTTACCTCCCACCCCAGGAGGAATCTATCTGTCTTATGAAAGTTATGAAGCGCAACTGTAGCGTCTGATCCTCTTCCATGTCCTTGTGAAAGTTTAAGCACTCCAGAGGACTCTGAAAAACAAAATGCTACAACTCCTAACTAAGCACTGATAATGACGCACGGATGGAGCAGGAGTCTGGGGGGCAGATTTTTGAAGCCCGGCCCGAGGACTTGATGTTGACAGGTGAAGATACACGTGCCTTTGCAAGTGCATGCGTGCGTAAACGTGCGTTACAAGCCTCCCAGTCTGACATCCTGTGTCCTAAGTAACAGAGTCAATAAGTTGGTGACTTGCAATTTAGTTCACAGGGAAGAAAGGACAGATCGTCCCCCATAAACCTCCATCCTTTGTTACTGCAGGGTTGTCAATTCTCCCAGGTGTGTCGCAAGTCCTAGGAATAAAGTAGTAAGACTCCTTCCCACCCCCGATCCCTCCCCGAGACCAACCTAGTGATGTTGGCTGTAAGTTCAAATATGCAGCCTCAGTGCTCACTCCTCTGTTGACTGAGGCAGGAAAATAAATCCCTCAAACGCCAGCTTCACTCTCTGAATTTCCGCCAGGAAGGAGGCTCGTTGCGATACAGTTATTGGCTCAAATACAGCGTACAATATTCCTTATAGTTCTTTTAATTGAGCCATTAAAGAAAATAATAAATCCCATGCTCGCCCCTTGAATACCTCTCCAAGCATGTAGGTTTGCCAGCTTGAATCGCAGCTAGTAGTACTCCTCGTAGTTCTTGGGGTTGAGACAGTAGAGGATTCCCCCGCCGAAAGAGAAGATGGTTCCCCCCCAGGCCAGGCCGTAGCCCCAGTTGAACTCGTGGTAGATCCTCAGGTTAATGCTCTCGATGAACTTGATGGGGTAGAGGACCAAGCTGCAGGCCTGGAGGACAACTGGAGGGGACATGAAGATGATAAGGACAAAGCATAAAATCATTTCTTAAAACAACAGCTGTAACAACTAATGAATTAGTTTGCTGCAGACCTTAAGTTTCACTCTGAGACTTCACATTAAGCTGCTTTTTTCAGTCCACCACTATCATCCTGACTGAATCTCAACAACTATTGGATGGATAACCCACGTTATATATTTTAAAGACATCAAGGGTCCCCTGATGATGCAGTGATTTTGGTGATCACCTGAGTTTTTACGGATAAAGGATTAAATTGCAGAGCACAAGTTAAGGAGCTGATGGTGAGCATTTCACTTTAGTTGTATGTTATTTAATTCTACATGACAAATAAATCATGATTGATTGATTAGCAGTCCATGCAGTTCATACATGCATTCATGAAACTGGGGCACTGTGCTTAACACCCTTCTGCTGCACATCCAGGATTGTAAGGCAATATGTTATTGTCACCATCAAAACTTGCATTTATAGATCATGCAGGGAATTAACTAGATGATGAGGAATGAAGGAAAAAAAAGAAAATAGTGTGATAAGTATCTATATTTAGTATAGCTGCTACAGCAAGATAGCAGCCTGTGTGCCAGCTGGAAGAGACAGAAGGGTTGTAAACGTTAAAAATATTTATGAACTGTGTAATTTCTCAATTCTAAAACAACAGCTGTACAATCGCTCAAATATGCAAGTCAACATGGGAGAAAGATGCTTGTGCTCAAAGCTTCAAAATGGTATATTACACAGCAGGGGGTCAGTATTTAAAAATTCTATTAATTATTAGTTATTGAATCAGAAGAACATTCTGAACAAACTTGCTGTTGTGTAAAATGAGTCTGCTGTAAAGATTAATGAGATTGGGTTCATGGGATTTGGTCAGACAGATTTTTTCTTTTACATTTATATAGCAGTCACGTACAAAAACAGTTTAGAAATACTAGAAAAATAGCAGAAATTAGCTTCGACTGGGTCGTGAAGGGAGACGCAAGCCCGGAGGGGATGTCATTTAGTTCTGTTTAGTTCATTTAGCACGTTTTAGAAAAACAAAATAAATCAAATATGATCAGGCAAGAGGCGAGGGGAGGTGATGATGGTGGAGAAAGGGGATGGAGGAATGAGACAGTGGAGGAACAGAGGTGGACTGAGGGGTCAAATAAACAAGATGAGTTTGGGTATGGATGGAGGGATGGGGGGAAAGGGGGATGGACAGAGAGATGTTTAAAAAGGGAGGGAGGAGAGAGATAGATGGCAGTGGAACAAAGGGGAACACATCAATCGTTAATTCTTCAAAGGGAATTCATCTTATGGGAACATAAACAAGCTCTGGCACCTTCCTGCATGAAAAAAAGCAAAACACAGAATACATAATATCTAAAACATGCAAATATTAACACAGATGGTGTGAAAAAGCAGCCTTAAAGAGCTAGTTAGAGAAGTTTGTATGTGATCTATCTTTCACTGAGGGGTCCCTTTATAGTCCATCTGAACACACTTTGCCGCTGTGCTCTTTTTAAGACATTGTTTAGAGAGGTTGTTTGTGTCTCCATGCGGCAAAAACAACTACATTCTGATAACTAGCACTTGTTTGTTTGCATGTTAAGTATTCATAGATTCCTGATCTCTGTATTCAAAACTCTCAAGTGATAAATTATACAATTATTTGAGCTTGAAGTGTTGATTATTATTGAATCAAAGCAATGTGTTTTGACTTTTTTGCAAAGTAAAATGCTTCTCTCAGGTTTAATGTGTATGGGCCCATTTTGTTTGGCTTCCAATCCAGTTTTAAAAACTTCTCTATGGTTTGGTCAGCCTTTTACAGCCACTTGCATTGGTAATATTTTAAACTCGCTGTCATTATTTGATCGTCTCACTTGATTCCTGCATTCTGAGATGGAAATGTGGGCAATCCCACTGAAATTTGGCATTAGTGCACTGTGGTCCCCTCAGTAGCTTTATTATTCTTTTTTCTTCCTTGTTGTTATTTTATTTGATTTTTTTAATCCCTTTTCCTCTTTTTAAGAATTTTTAAGTATTATTTTAATTCAAAAACTAATTTTCAGGTAATTTTCTTGCACTTTTTACTAATTTCTTGCTATTTTTTGGAGGGTCATTTCTTCTTTTGTTACTCACTGCTTTGTTCCCATGTTTTTGAAAGAAATCAACCCAATGTTTTTACAGGTTAAGCAACCATGCCAAACCTCATGGTAAAACATGACGAATCAGAAATCAATCCAAGTGAAATAATTTAAACTGATAGCATTTTTACATCATTTACATTGTCCAGGAGACACAGGTGTCTCTCTGCTCAAGACTTTAAGGTACTTCTGGGACCAGGAGATATTCTCACTTCTTACCTCTGCCTGTCTGTCAACACAAGCTGGAAATGTCACACTGTCTGTTTGCTTTGCTGAGGCTACAGACAGAAAAAGCTTCAAAATGATCACAGCATGCAAAATATTCTATTTGAATGAGCAGTCAAATGTCAATCCAAACATAATAAGGAGATTTAATTCCAATCCGTTTATGCATTTTCAGTTCTCATACATGCTTTGAAAGTATTTTTTAGGATAAGAAGTCCATGAAAAATCACACAGCTTCTGTAAATCTCTGCACCATCCCTTAAAATAAGATTTCCTCTTTAGGGCTGTATCTCACTTCTGTGGTTTGCACAGTATGATTGAGAAGGCAAACACATCCAGCTTTGAGAATGAAACATTTCACGCCTGAAAATAAATAAATTTTCCAATTATTCCGGGAGGTTGGAAAGGGGGAAATGTGGAAACTTGACAGTTGTCCAACTTGAGATTGGGGCTGACTGGGGAAATTAAAAGGACAGGCGTGACACTCTGCTCTGACCCTGCTGGGCCTGACTCATAAAAATAGGATTTTCTCTAAATGAGTTTGAGGGAGAAAAGAATTGTGTGTGAATGTGTGTGTGTGAATGTGTGTGTGTGCAGTCTGTGGGTCTATTTAATGAGTAAGGATTACCATTTAAATGCACGTCAGTTTTCAATGTGATTACCCCGCAACCTTCCAGTTACCTTGTCTAAATTGGCTAATTAAGTGTGTGACTATGTGTGTGTGTGTGTGTGTGTGTGTGTGTGTGTGTGTGTGTGTAATTAGCTGTGTGTATTTTAGCACATAATGAGTGTGTGGCCTTCGACCCAGGACTTGTGTGATTGTGTACGGACGACAGTTTATTGTGTGCGAGCTGACCTGCGGCAAAGAGCATGAAAGCGACAGGCGCGTAGAATCGCCGTCTCGTGCCGATGCACACGGCAACCAGAGCAACCAGGAATGACATCAGCACTAGGGCTCCACCCCCTAGCAACAGGGCCAGAGTCGCAACCTGCCAGTCTGGAAAGGAAGGTGGGAGGAAGAAAAGGATGAGATGAGGGAGGTAATGGGAGAAAGAGAGCGGTAAAGAGAAGACAAAGGTAAGTGCGCACGAGGAAGCAACATGTTGCATAATAAAACTAACATTCAGAGAACATTCGTGAATAAATGCAATATAGTGAATGCATACCAGACTCAAAAATGAAATGCACAAGACCTTGCGGGTGGCCTGGGAGGAGAGACAGAGCCACAAGAGACATATTATTTTATTTGACATCTTATATTACTGGCTTCACTTCACTGGAAGGACGTAAGAACGGAGTGAACAATGGAAAACAAAGGAGAAAAGACAATAGTGTCAAAGATGGTGAAAAAATGACAAAATACATACATAGAAGAAAGACAAGATGGACAGTGGAGTGAAAGAGGGGACGTAGAAGAAATAACAGGGATGAGGAGGAAAACAAAGACAGTAAAGGGCAGGAAAAACACAATGGAGAGGAACAGTGGTGAAATAAAGAAAGCATGAACGTAAAAGAAAGTGAAGGAAAAACAAGAAACCTGAAGAAAAGGAAAAAAAAATCAGAAAAAGAATGGATGGTGAAAGAGGAGGAAAGGCTGAATCAGAGAAATTACAAGACAATCAGGAGAAGTTAGGATGGACACTAAGAAAGAGACAGAAAGGAATGGGTTGAGAAGGTAGAAAATAAAGACAATAGAAAGATAGATAGAAAGATAAGATAGAAAGAAAGATAGAATAGAAAAATACCGGAAAGCAAAAAAGGAAAAATAAAGGGAAAAGACGTGAAGAAAGGAGACAGAAAGGGGAGGAAAAGTGATGTAATTGATGAAGCAGAAAAGATTAACCCTTTGAAACATCAACAAATTGTTCTGATTTCTTTCAGGAACATAAAAGGCAGAAATCCATTAACTTTCCCAGAAATTACACAAAATATTGCCACAAAATTAGTTAAAATTACAAGAAAATTGACTGAACCAATAATAAACAAGAAAATTACCCGAGAACAAGGTCTGAATATTTTTTCTACAACATTTTAAATACATAATTATAATAATTACAAACACGGTTTTCTGGGATTTTCTTTTCCTTTCTTGTTTTTTGTTAATTTTCTAATAATGTTCTCTCTCTTTTCATTTTTGGGTCATTTTTCTTGTCACCTTTTAATAATTTCGAGCAATGTCTGGGACACTTCTTACCAAGTTGCTCATTGCTTTCTTCCCATCTTAACAATATAAAGCAAGCAAATTTTCCTGGGTTTAAAAGTTTAAATGCTTGTGAAGGGTGTCAGAACGCAATACAAGAGAACTACGGTCAATCCAGGTTTCAAAGGGTTAAAGGAGCAAAAAACAAAAGAGATGGGAAAAGGAAAGAGTAGAAAAGGGGGTATGAAAAGAAAAACTAACGCTAAAAGAAAAGGAGTAAAGGATGAAAGGTAAATGAATACAGGAGAGAGGGGAAATAGGGAAGACATGACAGAGCAAAGGAGGAACAAATGAGCGTGCACGAACCGCAAAAAAACAAAGGGAATCAAGGTACAAAGGAGAACCGAGGGAAAAAAAACAAGACAAGTTAAAGTGAGATGAAGAGAGGTTTGGTGGCGACGAGGTGGTGAGCGTCTCTGAGACGCTGATGGGCGATAAAAGAGGAGAAACATGCAAGTGGAGACGCACCAGCATAATGTTACAAGGACAGAGAGAGGGCAGGATGAAAATAAATGCCAAAAGAAGGAGAAGAGGAGGAGGAGGGTGGCGGTGAAGGTAGAGGAGGAGAGTGGGGAGGAGGGGGGAAAAGGAGGTGAGGAGGGCGTAAAGGGGCTGGGGACAGAGCAGCGATGAGTGAAAGTAATGAAGAGAGAGAGAGAGAGCACTTAGTATACCTGATCTGACAAAAAGCCTTGGCTAAAAAGCTTTACTGGCAAGTTATCAAAAATCTGTCCGCATTTATATATAGGGAGCACTGTGGCTTGATGCACACTGAAATAGACCACACACACACACACACACACACACACACACACCAAACTTGTTACCTTCGCCATATCAATCTCAAGATTTGTAAGTGTTCTATAGACACATGATCTGTATAAAACTCGCTTGCTTAAAGCTAATATCGGCGCAGTGGGAAAACAGACACTGATGTATACGAGAACTGGACACAGCTTTGGGGATAGGACTCCTCCAGTTCCTACGAAAGTAGCTCACTGGCGCATGAAGCCAAAAGAAGTTCGATAACTTGGGTATAAAACTACCTGGATCTTCCACGTGGATGACTTCCAGTTAAGCCCTTTGCAAACTGGAATGAGGATGACCAGACCAACCAGATAGTTTCACATTTGTTTGTCATTTTTAGGCCTTGCAATGCTCAAAATGAATTACAGAAGTCACTCTGACAACATAAGTCTATGGGAAAAAGTATTTTGGGCCCAAATGGTATCACATGTCAGAGGAATTGTAATCACATGATTTGGCCACTATGTTATATTGGCCTCATAGCATGGCGCTTTTCCTGGGAGTTTGGCAGTTTGGGACAAATAAACATGGACCGCACTAACTGTTTGAACACACTTTTAAGGCCTTGTCACACTCGAGTGTCATAGTAAAATTAATCTGAGTCCTCATGAAATACGTGGTTTTAGAAGCTTGATGGTGTGGTGACTACTTTCAGGGCTCACTGGTAAGCTAACCGGAACAAGCAGTCATCTGCGTCATGTGGATTTTGCCACTGCCCTGCCCCTTTAAAAGACCACCGAGTCTATTTTATTCCAGTGGGAGAGGTGAACATAAACACAGATAGTGGGCTATTTTTTTCAACTTATAGTAAGGCAGTCTGTTCACTCTGCTGCCATCTGGCAGTTTTGAGGTTAGTGTTTTCACACCACAACACTTTAAACCTAGGTGGGTCAATAATAGATGTATCATTGGTTTTTTGGCATGGCATAATACTTGTGCTATTATCCTGCTAATATCCACTTGTGGTGACTCACTTTAAATAAAAGTTGTTCATTTCAGGTAAAAGTTACAACAGCTACCTCCATTTTAGACTCTCTGGCTCTGTTTCCTCAATGGTTAGCACTGTCAAGACAATTTTGGTCAACTGCCCAAATCACTGTGCCAAAGTTCACTTGAATTTGCTGCAAAACACTCCTGCAGATCACTTGGAATGGATTGATTTAACCATGAAAATTCTCTATTTCATATGGTGGTGTGACTGAGCATTTAGGGGCTGGACACACAAACACACACACACACACACACACACACACACACACACACACACACACACACACACACACACACACACACACACACACACACACACACACACACACACACACACACACACACACACACACACACACACACACGTCAACATCTAATCCATCTGGGCTCAGGGGGAGAAAAGAGATTTGACCATTTCTCTAACCCTTTATTCCACCTGTCTGCCTTCACACTGTGATCAGATGGGATGCTGTCAAATTGGCCAGGCTCATGTAAGCTGCTGTAAAAACCTATTTCTGTACAACACAGCTAAACCAGAAAGTGCTATATCACAAAATATATAAATAAATAAACTCATCTGTACTCTTTGGAGACATACAGTAGCTCTTAAAAGGCAAACTTCAAACTGAAAGATCTGGATAAAACATCAGTGAAGCGCACAGATATGTAGCTGTCAGTGCAGATGCAAAGCCAGTGCACAGTAGTTGGCATCAACGGTATACTGCAGGGCTATTAAAGTGAATGTATTTTTTATTTTACAGCTATTTAAGTGATGTCAATACAGGCAATGCCTAAATTTACTGCTCTGGCGTGGTAAAAAAGCTTATGAAAGATGGATGGCGGAGGGCAGAGATAAGGAAAAATGAGCGATTTAGAGGCAGAGGGAGGGAGGGAGAGAGATAGAGGTGAAAGATGAGATGCAGAGGTGGATAGTGGGAGGCAGGGAGGGAAGGAGGAAATTAAAGATGAGAGAGGAGAAAGTGGGAAGGAGAGACGATAGAAAGGGATAGAGAGCAGAAAGCAGAGAGGAGAGATAAAAAGAGTACAATCTGAAGCATCTTGTATTACAAATGCAAGAAAATTTTCAGTGTGAACGACGCTGCTGATTAGATCATTTTCTGGACAAACACCTATTTTGCTTTACTGGCAACAAGGTGGTCCTATATTCTCATTTATATTTTTTTAGGCTTTGACCCTGCTCATGTTTGCATCTTTTTGCTTCATAGGTGAAGCACTTGAGGCTGGATTTCACTTAAATCAGGTCAACAACAGCAACCACAATGAGGCAACCACCGCAGCTGAGAGTTATGGCTACAGAAATCAAATGAACAGAAGGCACATTCAGCTGTTTTCTGTGGTCATTAAACAAGTTCAACAGGAAATGCCAACAGTAGTTAGTTGTTATGGTGATAATACACATCAGTGGGGCAGCAAACTGTGTCACACTCGCCAGTCTAAGGACCCCATTTCAGCCTGCTGCTGAGTTTTCAGTGATCAAATGTCCTGACATCTTTGCAAAGTGAGTAGTTGTATTAATAATTGGGTGGGGTTGTTGCAAAGTGCTAATTCAATTCAATTCAATTCAATTCAATTATATTTATAAAGCTCAATATCACAAATGAGAATTTGCCTCAGAGAACTCTATAGCATACGACATCCATCTGTCCTTGGACCTTCACAGTGAATAAGGAGAAACTCCAAAGAAAACCCTTAAACTGGGAAAATTATTAGAAAGCTCAAGAAGAGCAACTGAGCAGGGGTCCCCGTTTCAGGATGGACAGATGTGCATCAAACAAAAACTTTTTTTCTGTCTTGAATAACGTAACTCATTAGTTTTGCCATTTAAGTAACCTGTATTTTGTTTCATTTATCAAAAAGCAATCTGTTACTTTTAAAATATTATAGTGTTTCTTTTGTTGCCATTAACTGCATGTTTGTTGAAGCATGATGTAATGTAACTGTAGCTGCTTTTGGTGAGTTTTAATATATGTTTGAATAAAGTATGATTTACAGTGAGTTAACAGAGTAATTAAGACAGTTTTAGTTCATTGAAAGAATGAGAAACTTGGATTAGTGTATGTTTGTGTTTCTCTGTTTGATAAGAAACATAGTTGTGACACTATTTACTTTTTTCTGAGTTTATGTAGTTGATTTTTTTAGGTACATACGAAGGTAGTGAAATCTGCTCAAATAACTCTCTCAACTAAAGGTAATCATACGTTTCTCAGTAAGTAACGCTGTAACGTAAATCCAGAAATAATCATTTCCTCTCCAGCAGCAGAGACAGGGAACAGAAGACGCCCTTTTCCGTGTTTCATACTATTACCTCACTGCTTGTTTGATCATTGCAGCAAAACTAACCTCAGTGAGTTTGCGACTTTCCATCAGTCGGTTTGTTAATACAGAAGTTTATACGCAAGGAAGTGTAACATTTGGAAAGTCTACTGCACGATTTAATAATTATACCCTTATTTACATTAGCTTAGTGCAAAACAGGGAGTAGTTTATTTGGGTGCTCCGTGGGCCACACATTATTGATGCAGAGCTGATCATCTGAGTAATTTTATATGCTGTAAATTACATTTTTTGACTTCATGCACCACTGAGCACCTTTCATACAAGTTAACGGTGGTGCGCATCCGGTTTATTTTATATTGCAATGCAACAGTATGCAAGGTTTCTTATCGTACAATGGTGGACGCCAATGGTACACATAAAAATGTGTTATGTTGATTAAAATGGGAATGCCCGTACGACGTCTCTGATTGTGGCTCTCATTCTTAAAATTGATTTAATAAATGACTGATTTAGCTTGTCAGTATGAACCAAGAGCATTTTGAATAGAATGTTGCTCTTTTTTATCACTTGCAGCATTTACATTTTTGTTTTGGAGTTAATACTACAGTATATGACACATCTAGAGCAACTTGCACTCTCTCTCACAGTGTCACATTCACAGATTTACAGACACTGCAAGTGCAAATACCTCGCCCCCTTGTTCTTCGATTTCATTCACTCTCTCACACACACACACACACACACAGAGAGAGGAAATGGCTTTAACTGTAAAACTCTTTGTGCTTTTTTTATCTTTCATACACATACAATATGCTAAGCCTTATTCTCTGTCTCTCTCATGCACACAAGGCTGATTCAAATTTTTAAAGACACACAAAGACAACCATAGAACTTGCCGTATGTACCATATCAATCCTATCTCTGTCTCGCACATATACACACTCATTGGTGTATGTAACATGCTAATTAGCGCTTGAACCAGTTTCTCACAGAGACCCACACTATGCTGCTCTGTGAACCTCTCTTTCTCCTTCTCACACGCAGAGAAATACCTCTCGCTGTAATGTGACTGTTTGCCATGTGACAGGATTACTGTGCTGCACTGTCACTTTTTTCTTTACTGTAAAGCCACCCCAAGCTGTCACGCTGATTAGCTGCTGTAGCACTTTGGGTTCCTGTCTCCAAAACAGAAGCCACCAGTCCTGTAGCTGCAAATGTAAAATTCAAGAGTGCACACATACAGTGCTGCTATCACTGTAACATTTCGACAGCCACGAGAGATACATAAATGATAAAAAAAGAAGATATATATGTAGATTGCAGTGGCCTCTGAGCATTCAGGGGATTGCAGACCCTTTCATTAGCTCCCCGGGGGTTTACTGTTAGTCACATTTCCTGTGATGCTTATCACCTTTCAAGAAGCCAATACATTATCTTCTTTAATTACAGCAGCTAATGATCATTATCAAATCAGGCAGTTGTTTTTCTGATTACAAAATAAATCGCTTAGTCCAGTGGTTCTCAAAGTTTAAATGACTGAGAGCAAAGGAGGGGACCAGCATGTGATTGAGGGCCACACAGGAAGAATGCAGCTGCCAGTTATCCACCAAAATCGCTAACTATAGCTAACAGCGCTCACATTGATGACAAAAGGTAATTACAGCTACACTCGTGAGGTGCCACTAGTTTCCATGCAACCAGTCGCTTTCTACAAGTTCTAAGTCCGACCCTGACAGATGCTTGTTAGGGGAGCCGAGTAGAGTATTAAATGTAAGCTATTGAAAGTTAAAGTAATGAAATGGGCCGCTTATGATTAAAATATAATGCATGCAATCCAAGTCTTGTTCAGGGACAGCACAACATGGCCTGCAGGCTGCACTTTGAGCAACAATTGTTTAGGCAATAAAATGTGAAATATAGCTTTAGTAAACGGTTTCCCAGAGACCGAAGTGATGTCTTAAAAAGTCTTATTTTGTCAAACCTACAGTCCAAAATCAAGTTAAAAACTTTACAATATTTCCAAATCTTGATGAAGAAGTCAACATACTGTTTAAGCTCCAACATAAAAAAAAATCAAAAATAATAACTCTGTGTATTTTACAGTGGATTTAAAATGGCCAAGGAACATTTTAACTGTCAAATTATGAAAAATTTTTTAAAAAATTAAAAATTAGACTCTTCATGTGAACATGGCAGAAAATAGCTCAGTTGCCAGAAGAAAATGTTGGTATGTTCCTGCAAAACACGGGTAAATTACATTTGCAGTTTTCATACATATGACATTAGTGTTTTTAAAGTGAGGTAGTATATGAGGTGACTTGGTCAGTGGGAGGTGGATGGGAGGTAAAGTGCCACAAAAAGCAATCATTTTTTACAGAAATGTAGTTTTGTTACCAACTAGGATTGTTCTACCAGAACCGTGAATTTTAAGCCAAAACATGATTGTTCCTTACGATGATAAAAAGGTTTTCGTACCTAAACCTAACCACCCTTTAACTAAAGTATTGTTGCAATAATAAAGAAACGTGAACTTTCAACATCTCTGCTTCAT
Organism: Plectropomus leopardus; assembly: GCF_026936395.1. Taxonomy (NCBI): domain Eukaryota; kingdom Metazoa; phylum Chordata; class Actinopteri; order Perciformes; family Serranidae; genus Plectropomus; species Plectropomus leopardus. The sequence goes on from NC_142199.1 coordinate 9,749,554, forward strand.
AAAAACAAATAAGTAACATATGTGTGTTGCAGAAGTCTACAATACCAATTTTTTTCAACTGTTGTTTCCTAAAAGAAGCTTTTTTGCATACATAATATTTGCAAGTTGTCACCAGAGGAATATAATTGTATTTAAAAACATTTTGTTCTTTTGAATTAGTATATTTTAAGACTTTTACAGGCTTTTATGTGCTGCCACATGCTGCTGCTGTACTACTGTAAATGCTTTGAAGAAAAGTTGATTTGCATCCACCAAAAGGATTATGTGTATTTGGGCACATGCACATCCCTTTCCTCATCATGCCCACAGTGTGTGTGTGTGTGTGTGTGTGTTTTGGGGATGGCAAGTGGGGAGCTGTAGGTTCCTGGCTATTCCCCTGTCTGTCTGTCTGTCTGCCACAGAACTGAATGCCACATCATTTCCCATTCCTCGTTCAGCCGCTACAAATAGAACGGGCATCTCTGGGGGCTGAGCTCACTGTGAGGAGAGATGGAGTCAGAGGAGAGGAGGGGGGTAAGAGAGGAGGAGAAGAGGGAGAGGAGGCAGAGGGGGAGAGACTTGACCCTGGAGAAAATAGAAAGGGGACATTGAGATGGAGGAGGATGAAGAGAAGGAGGATGGCGAAATTACAAAGGGAAAATGATTAACATTAGAAATGTAACAATGAAGCCTTCGGGGAGAAGAGAGGGACGGGGAGGAGGGAGGAGAGGAAGAAAGGGAATGAGGAGCAAACAAAAAGGAGATATGAAAAATAAATGGGAGGAGGGTGAGTATTGAGAAAAAGACAATTCATTTAAGAGTACAGATGAAAAAGGCCAGGGGAGTTAAGGCGATGAATGGATCAATAGACTGATAGAGAAAGATGAGAAGGGCAGAGAGCGAGGAGGCAGCATTCATGGAGGTTTTTAGGTCTTTTGAGCTTAAATCTGTGACAACAAAGACGGGTAAACGTGGGTTGAAAATGATAAATGAGTTTAGAATCACGCCTGTCTTCAAACTTGATAACATCTTTTTGGATTTATTCTCAAATCTGTGAATATATCACATGCAAAATCGACAAATAAGCTAAAAAAGCTCATCATATCTTTTCATAATTCTAAACAGAGACAAATAGTTTTAGAAAACAAAAAACAATTTGATTTCAGCACTTTTAGAGAGAGTTTCTCGGGCTGCAACCAAATCAAACAGCGAGCTGGGGAGTCTTCTGTCAAGGTCAGGTGAATGACAGACCTATTGGTAGCAACAGCACATCTTTTGTTCTCAGTAATTTATTGTGCTTTTGTTTCATTTGAAGCTGTTGGTGTTGCATTTTTTATCTGAAACAAATATGTCTGTTTGCTAGATTAAACGTGAAGTCAGAGTTGTAAGAAAACAAAGGAAGACAGGAATGGGAAAAAGGGTGGGGTTGAGGGAGAGCAGATGAGAAAAGGAAGAAGAAATACGGGAGAGAGTAGAGGAGGAGGCGGTTGAGCCAGATGTATGTGTCACATGCCAGTCATGTCTCATCTCAGGGCATCAACTTACGTCCCTTGGGAGGCCTTTAGCGTCTCTGTGAAGCTTATCAGAAACTTTGCCCCATTATTTGACGCTCAGAGCAACAGACAACGGTTTTAAAGTGCAAAAGTCCACGTTAGAGGACTGGTGCAACAAGCACAGAACTTTGACCCAGGAGACTGGTGTTTTAGACCAATAAAAAACATCAGTTGATGCAGTTGTGCAACCCAAAAGGAACATTTCCATGGGACCAACCATTTCTACACTTCCCATCCACTGTCTATGTAAAAAGCTGGGCAACGCATTCTAGAGGTGTCAAAAAAATTGATACTCAGATACTAATCGATTGTAAAAACTAGAATTGAATACTCATTTACAACAATATCAATACCAACAGCGCTTTCTTCACCTCCTCACTGAAACACAACTACACACAAAGCCCTGCTGTAGCTGTTGTGCATGACACCGTCAGTCCGGCTGTTTTGCCAGCTGACAGCAGGTCTTTACGGGGAATTTCAAGAGGTTAGAAAAGCTCCTGTTTCAACATCATTGCAATATTAAACATTTATCATAAACATTAACCTGACCGGCAGCACACATTAATGTTAGCCATTATCATTATTGTTATTACTATTATTATTATTATCCATTAGCCAGCATTAGACAGCCACATTAGCCTGCTGTTACGCTATAAAATGACTAACATTCATGAGCGAGCCTGGCAGCCAACGCTTTCAGTCCTACCTGTCTGTAACCTTAATCAGCATTAATCTCACAAGTTAACACAATTAGTTGTTTCTGAAAAGTGTTATGTTTCTCTTAACGTCCCAGATTGAAGATGAGAAAAGTTGACCAGGAACTTGACAGAAACACTTACAGCCTAACCTACCAAGTCTGTCTGATGAACAACAAAAATATGGTGCCAAGTCACCAGAAGCACAGAAAATAAACAGGGTTGTAGTGGAGTGCATACACATGTCACTGTTGCTGTTTTTTTGTTCGTTTGCACTACCTCAGACAACCTAAAAATACTGTTGTCACTGATATCTTACAATAAGCTTGCTGTTTTTTTTGCACTATCTAAGGCAACATAAAAAAAAACATTGTCATTGATGTTATTGTTTGTATTGTTTTTATCTTCGTTAAAAACATTTTTGTGCCTCTTAATTTTTTCGTCATTTTTTCCCCCGTGGTAACCAATGACAGATGGTATTGAGTTTTTTTGGGTATCAGCACAGAGTTAGAAATTCTAATATCTTGACAACCCTAATGCATTCTGGTAGCTCCACATTGCCTTTTGAGAGACAGGATGTCCGCTCTTTATTTGCAGATTGAATCTAGGCAAGTTAATGCAAATCTAGGGTGGTTGGCATGACATGCTGCTTCTGGAAATTCCTGAAAAACATTTGAAATAACAGTTGTCGAGCAAATATGAAGCAACTGCTGGGCTTATTGCCTGCCTCAGATGTTTTCAGAAATACATTTCAGTGAACTACTTTGGTAATATAAAACAAAGCTGCCAAAAGAGCTGCAATGTTGGTCTGATTTGAGATCCTGGAGCAGACAGCCACCTTGTCTAATCTCATGCCCATCATGCTTCCCATGCTGGGAAGCAGTGTTTCCCCTTGAGTCTAAAGATGCCCCTATGGACACATACTGGCTGATTTTTAGCAAAACACCGCTGCTTATTCAGCTGTGTTTGTGCCACAAAAGCCGGGTGATTTTTAGTGACACCCACAATCTTTTTTTAACCATAACTAAGTAAACTTGACCCTTCAACCACTTCTGCGTGAAGATATAAAGCAAAAGGCTGCCCCCAGCATCATTATAGTAACAACAAGGATTCTGCCCAAGCTGTAAAACATGACGGGTAGGAATGAGATCACGCTGCACATGCACACTGCAAGATTTTTTATCTGACGCCGTGCCCCATCTGCCAAACATGAGGGAATTCAACTCCAGGATTTCAGTGTGGAACTGACTTGGTCTCAAACACTGGCTGATGGACAACTATTGAAGTTTTTGACATCAGTATTAAATATGCAATCTAATATGTAACATTGCTTCATCAGTTTGTTAAAGTGATCTCCTTTCGTCATTCTTATACACATGTTTTATGGCATCACAGGGAATTTATGAAAAGAGCCGCAATGTATGCCTAATGGCACTTAGGGAGAGAAGTGGTGAGGAAAGGAAAGTCTTCTGATCTCCCACACGCTGCATCACTGATGGATTTTCTAACTAATTTTGTTGTTGAAGCCTTGATTAATGACTAACATGAGTGTGAGGGATGCAAGCCACCTCTTCTCATGGTTTCATTATTTTTTTGGGCAATTCCTTTTCTAATGTCTGACAGATACAGTGTAGAGCTGCGAGGAGCTTCAGAGTAGGTGAATGATTCTCTGTGAATTCGTCACTCCAAGTGACATCTTTCACAATAAACATTGAACCATTGATAATATAGAAATATTGTCTATCTTTGTTTCTTTCATGATAGCGCACCATGCTTGTGACCTAAGACTGTGCTGTGTGACGTGTACACATTTTGCAGGACCTATGTTAGGGGAGGGGAGGGTTCAGAGGGATTTGGGATGTTGGTGTGGAGGGGAGTTGAAAAATGAAAATATGAACATAGGTGAAAAATTGACATAATAGATGTACAACTAATAATAAAGATATGTTAAAAAATGATTATAGGAGCTTGAAGTTGACACATTAAATTCCAATTTGTTTATGCCTTATATTTAAAATTCTATACATGCAGCTGACATACATAAAAAATAATGGGAGGGAGTCTGAATGTATTTTGTCATTCTTTTTATGTAATTATAATCTCATGTGACATATCCAAAAAACTCCAGCCTAAAATAAAGGCACCCTGGTGGTCGAGGGTTTATGCCATGCTCTTGCCATATTGTAGTTATCCATTCTGCCAAATAGCATTCATGTCACATCCAAATTGTAATTGGAAAACTCGATTTCTGCAAAAGCTCCAAACAATCAGACAATGCACTTAATAACGGACACAGATGCATGTCTGGTGTCAGCCAAACTTGATGTTCAGTGTAATTAGATTTAATGTAACCCTCACATGACACTAGTGCATCTTTTCCACATGATATGAATGTGTTATTTACATCAAGATGGAGATCTTTGTTGCATGTTTTCCCCCTCTTTCTCCTCTCTGTCATCTCTCTACAGACAAATCTATGAAGAGGCATAAAATGCCCCATGTTGTGTGTAACTTAGTAAGATTACTGTTGTGATGTCTGCCATCATGAATATAGGTACATGTCTGAAAAGGGCTTCAGATAATTACAACAATACACACTATAACTGGACCTGTATCAGTTAACTAGATACTAATATTCTAATTACCACAGCAATAGTTCTGTTTTCTTCTGCAAAGTGAGATCCTTCCTTCACGCCTTTGTTTTTCCATCTCTATAATTAATTAGAAGCTTTGCTGCGCATATTGTGAACTAAAGATTTCTCACTCTGATTGAAGAGTTGCATGATCTGTCTTTGCATACATTAACGCATTTTGCTTGTTGTTGGGGGCGAGGCATTTGTGTGGGGTCAGTGGGGGTTGCCTTGTATAGTGTGGGTCTTCAGGGGCTTGAAACCATATTACAACTCTCTTCATTTCACTCAATTAAGCCCTCAAAAATCCCTTTTGTGATGTCAAAATGGGAAAAAAATAAACATTTTTTTTAATGTTCTCTGTCTCTGAAATCAATAGTGTATTTAAAGATCCAATGTATGTAGATAGGTCATTTTTTTCATGGCATGGTAGCTTGGTAATGGGTATTCATGTTTGAACACTGAAATAAAATGGCAGGTAGGTTAAATGTACGTAAATATAAAGAATAACAACATTATTTCACAATAACATATGTCACTTGGTGGAATGTAACTAAGTATGTTTAGTCAAGTACTGTACTTTATTTGAGTATTTTCTTTTCATGCGACTTTATACTTTTACTCCACTACACTTTAGAGTGAAATTTTGTACTTTTCATTTTAATACATTTGTCTGACACCTTTAGTTACGTTAAATAAAGATTTTTGCATTAAAACACAAGAAAAGTTTATAAAATATGAAGTTTTGTTAAATTACCTGACATTTTTGCAAATACAGCTGCAATAATTAGTTGATTTATCAGTCAGTTGATTCACAAAAACATAATTACCACTTACTTTAATGAACATTTAAGTCTTTCTCTATTAAAAAAAAATAAAGTTTTCCTGTTGTTTTTATATATATATATATATATATATATATAAAATTTTGAGTGTTGGGGATTTTTTTTCCTTTTTAAAATAATTTAAAAAGTTAAATAGTTTTTGGATGTTTCTTCATTTTTAAGAATTTTGTGTTTTTTGGTGTTTTTTAAAGATAATTTTTAGTTTGGGGGGGGTTCTATTTATTTATTTATTTTTAATAATAATAATTTGGGTTGTGTTTTTTTCTGCATTGGGTACTTTGACTTTTGATACTTTAAGTACATTTTCCTGATAATACTTACCTACTTTTACTTAAGTAACATTTTCAATGCAGGACTTTAACTTGTAACAGTGTATTTTCACTGTGTGGTATTAGTACCTTTACCTAAGTAAAAGACTGAAAAACTTCTTCCACTACTGCAATCTATAGGGGGCCCACAAGGTTCAAAAAGCCCTATTTTTTAGTACCAATTGCAAGCCAATGAATAACTGCCAACTTCAGCAAGGGCTCTGCAATAGTAGCCCTGCTTTCTAGAGCGGGGAAACTGAAAAGATGATTTTCCTGCGGCGATCAATTCACTTTCACATTACCACAAAAAGAGAATCACAATGAACGAAAAGGAAGAGCTAAATTAACAGAAACTGCTGCTTTGGTCTGGTTCAGGTGCAGAGACGTGTAAAGCAAGCCGGCACAAGCAGAGATGTATTTTTAAGATCAATGTGTGTGTGTGTTAAGGCTCACACACCTGTCGCGCCAAGACATCTAATTAGGTAGTCCTGGTCTGAAGTCTGGATGTGTATGCAATGTATGTGTGTGTGAAGGAAAGAAAGAAAGAGAGGAGCTGCTGAAAGTTGTGGTCACAAAGTGTGTCAGTGTGTGTGTGTGTCTGTGTGTGTCTGTCTGTGTGTCTGTGTGTGTGTGTGTGTGTGTGTGTGTGTGTGTGTGTGTGTGTGTGTGTGTGTGTGAAGAGGTCCTAAGAGGGGAGGTGCGGAGATGCAACAACAGAGAAATCAGAGTGTGACATGAAATATTCAGCTGGGCTTCAGAGGAGACTGTCCAGAAATAGGTCAGCTCATCGCAGTAGCCTCTTATTGGCACACACACATACATACACACACACACACACACACACACACACACACACACACACACACACACACACACACACACACACACCATTTCACACACTGACATACAGACTCCCCGTCTCCCCTTCTGTCTCTCTCTATCTCATGCACACACAAACACACAGACATTCACTTGCATATAGACACACATACTGCGCAGCTGCAACAAATACACACAATCATGATGCCATCCCACCCACAGAGAGTGCAGCAGAGACTAGATGGACAGATAGATAGATAGATAGATAGATAGATAGATAGATAGACAGATAGATAGACAGACATATATAGACATAGATAGACATTGATAGATAGATAGATAGATAGATAGATAGATAGATAGACAGATAGACAGATAGATAGATAGATAGATGGTGTCTGTCACAGTGGCTGACAGTTTAAAGACCTTTTAACTGATTCCTTTTTAAAGCACCCAAGTGTAATTAGCACCAGTCAGCTCCCAGTGTCACAGTGGTAGTAAAGAAAGCCACTTTCACCTCAATTAAAGTAACGCTTGTGAACTCTTGTTTCCCTGGAAACCAATCCAACATCCAAGATTACCCCCCCACCACCACCACCACCTAAAACGGCAAGACCTCTCCTGGGTGCGACGACAAGGCCATTTTCTAGACAACAAAAGGCGGGGGGAGAAAAATAAAAAAATAAAACAGGCAGGGTGAGCTCTATATTGAGCCTTTATTTCCCTCTCTTCCTTCTCCTGTTTTGACTAATGAATTAATTAGGTGCAGGTAGGTGGCAACACCCAGGAGGGTGATGTTCTTTACCATACAGGTGGTGGCAGTTTTGCTGCGTTAATAATCTAGACAGTGATCATTATGAAATGGCAAAAACAGGCTGAATATGCATGTTATTGTTCCTGAGCAGCAATCATGTTTTTCTCCACAGAGTGGCCCAGCAGCTCCATCAGACATTAAAATAGAGTGATGTTTTTCACCGTCACAATTAAACAGATTTTTTTTTATTTTGGTGCTGCAATTTAATTTTTCATTATTTTCATTTTGAATATAATCTGCCTCATATTTTCCAGCACAAATTTGCATATTAAAAGGACGTGTTCTGTTTAACCCCTTGAAACTTGGACATCAGTTATCTTGTTCTGTGTTGAGGTGCCTTTCAAATGCTATTTAACCCTTGAAACCTAAGCAAATTGGTTTGATTTATTTTTAAAGCACCTGCCGACGACCTGATGAAGATCTAGGCAAGATCCAAATGTTGACTTCAATAAACATCAGTGGTATGGATTTAGTGTGCAGATGTACCTTTTTCCTAAGAAAAGTTGTTTTTTATAGCCTTGCGCCTATGCTATGTGCATATCACTATCCTTTTTCAACTTAATTTCTTTTGAAAACGTGTAGTAATAAAAAGGCAACAAGCAACTTGGCAAGATAGTTAGCAATTAGTAAAAGGCGACAAGAAAAAGACCTAACAATTAGTTTAAAAAAAAGAGGAAAATTTAAAACTTCACGGGAAAATGTCCAGAACACTTTATGTATAATAATTAAAACCTTTCATTATTATTTTCAGGTCATTTTTACTGTTATTGTTGGGCCATGTCTTTTAAAGAGTTAACCAATGGTCCAAAACTCAAAGAAATTATTTTAATATCACAGAAGAGGAAGAAAATCAGGCAATATTTATGTTGTAGAAGCAACCAAAGCTAGCAACTACTGCATTTTTTGGCATTTTTTATTTAAAAAAAACCCCAAAAAACCCCCAAAACAATGTTTTTAACTCTAAATGATCAACTTGTCATTTTAGCTTTAATGCATTCATAAATAAACTGCTCGCAGCCCACTGGTGGTAGCTCACCTCTTCCTCGTTGCTCATCCAGCTCCATTTCCTCTCAGAAAGGCTACCTGAATGACCTGTGGCAGTCAGCCACGTGTGCGCCCATTAAAATCAGGGTTAGTATTTACCACACGTTTGTGTGTTTTCCAAATGTCACATCTGCAGCCTTTTGAGTAGGAGAAGAGGAGGGCTGAGAAAGAATGTCAGTGTGGTGCAGGTATAAAAAACTGGAAACCTTTTTAGATATGATACCTTTTTCCTTCAGCTCTCAAAGTAGAAATTTAAAAAACAATGAGTGTAATTCTTTTTGAAGTGCACTCCAGCCTGGAAAAATTCCTTCATTTCACCTCCACAATAATCAATGTGGTTATCCCAGTGGAGTCACAGGTTGACAAGCACTGTCACTATGAGACTTTATTATGATGAGATAGAGACAGTGGGGGGGGACAATGCTGCCCAGGACAATACCTGCCTGGGTTTGTGGAGTCAATAGATTATTTTGCTCTAGGTATGCCCTTCTGAAGCGCGAGGAAGCATCCCTCATCATCATCAAGTCATTCAGACCAACTCTTTGTTCTAAAAACCTCCTCTTAACGCCTAACAGAAGGCACATGGTAACTACTATCCTGTCCGGTGCGCCTGGGACGAACAGATGAAGCGGCTGATTTTATAAACGCATATAGTGTGTGACTTCCTCTTCTTACCTGAACCCAGCGTGCTGCTGCACTGCCAGTTCTCGGTGCTCGCCGGCTTCCAGCAGGACTCCCACAGAGACAGGTAGTACTGGTCGTCGGCAGTCACCCACGCGGGGCTCATCACGGCTCCCACATCCAAGCAGAGCGCCAGGAACACGCACACCAGCCCGACCAGCTTCAGCGGCGTCAGCGGGGAGCTGCGCGCCGACTCCTCCGTCTCGGTGACAGCAGACGACATGGCGCGGCTGGAGAGGAGGAAGATGAGGGGAAACCGGTTCAAAACCCGGGGAGGGTGCCGATGTGTCTGAGTGGATGTATTCCTACCGGACGGTGTGTGGATGTCTGCGAAAGTCGGGCGGGGAGTGTTGCTGCTGCTGGTGCCGCCGCAGCCGCCTGCGTTGCGCGCTGCACGGACCTGTGGGCACCGCTGCCGCCGCGCACCGGAGATCTCCACCGTTTACAGCGCTGACGTCAAGGCTCCGAGGGATCAGCAGGTGCTACAGGGTCCTAAAGAGAAAGAAGAGAAAAGAAAGGAGCGCTGCTTCAGGATGTGAACAATACAGAGGTCCCAGCCCAAATCTACACACATTTTGACCCAACACAAACCAAACTCTGTACAATTTTGTCAGCGATTACAAAAACCTTGTCCTGTTCATTGCAGTTGAATTAGCCATATTTCTATAAATTTTATCACCCTACTTTATAGCATGTAATCTAGTGGAAAAGCATGTTTTTCCTCCAACTTTTTTAGTTTTTGTTATTGTATAGGCCTAGTTCTGTGATACTCAACATAAGGACTGCGGGCTAATTCTAGTCTTCTATATGAAGACATTTTCTAACTGTCAATAAAACAAATAAAAGTTTAGAATTGTTTTTTGTACTTTTAGTATGCATAAGGTGCCAGAGTACATAAACAGCATTAAAACAGAGCTTGTTTATCCCAAAAAAGTGCCAGAGGAGGATCCCCTGCATCATCGACAGAGGTCCTAACTAAGCCCCCAATGTTTTTAAATCCTAGAAACATTCTACATAGAAACATCCTAAAATCCTAGAAATGGCCTAAAAAACTGGAACTGAAAAATCCAAGAAGGTTCTAAAATCCTAAAAACGTCCTGTTTTATCTTAAAATAATCTAAGAAACCAATTGCTTTTAAAAAGGAAAGTAGTAGTACAAATATAAATCTTAATTCATGTTTGCTTTAGTGTCCGTCTAATTGAAATTTAGCTGTGTTTACTTAATTTAGTGAAGTTGTTGCAACATAATGACAAGTGAAATTACCTTGATTTTTCGGAGTGAGTTTCATCTTCAGTAAACAAAGTTAGTCTGACTTAACTTGGTCATGACAAAAGGATTTTGCCAATGATGAAGCTGGGAGATCCGTCAATTCTGTTTTGTCAACATGTTTAAGAAAATATAAATATGATTGACTATAGTATTCTATCACTAAATACACATATACATATATACATACACACATATACATAAATATATATACACACACATACATACAGCACAGTAAAGTAAACTTAACAATTAGATTTAAAGTAAAAATAAATCAAGATTAATATTTATATATACTTACACAGGTAAAATCTACTTTCAGGTCAACAGATGATGATGATGATGATGGATTTTGCACAGCATGTGGCTTAAATTACTGCATTTTATGCTATATATCTGTACTTGCTTCTGACAAATAATAAAATATGGTCGAAAATGAGATTTCAGTTTTTATTTTTCTGGGGGGTGGTGGGTACCTGAGACCCTCCAGCCCCCCAAATGTTGACTCCATGGCTACAGTCCTGATCTACTCTCAAAATATATCAGAATTAGACTTGTGTATTTGTTAAGATAGCAACACTATTAACCGCCACCATTAAGTTTGATTCTTGTTACTTTGAAAATATCCATTATAGCTCATTAGTTAAATGCAAATGTCCATTAGCTTCACAAATGTCAATATTTGCTGCTTTTATTAGTCTTCAATTTAAAATGAATCGGCTATCTTTGAGTTTTGGACTGTTGTCCAGACAAGACATTTGAGGGTGACACCTTGTTTGTAAGATGAAAAATAAAATGTGTTATTTCTTCATCAAAATGTACATATTCTTACTTTTACTTCCACTTGTTTCATTCAAGTGTGTCTCATGTTGAAATAGAGCAACCAAATGATCACTTGGAAAACAGCAAGGGTTAGATTTGGGATTCATTGTTGGATTAAATATTAAAGAAGCAGAAGAAAAAAGGAGAGCAGACACGGTGATGGAGCCAGAGAAAGTGGGAGGCACATGAAGGAATATAATTGTTTCTTCTGCATACTAATGACAAAGCTGGAGATGAGACAGAAGAGACAGAGAGACACAGGAGGGGGGAGGCCAAGAAAGCAGAGGTGAGCAGGTTTAGGGAGGCAGAGCCATCCATATGTTTATTCGAGCGGAGAGAGAGGAGGGATGGAGAGACTGATGGGAGGAAAAGATGGCCTTGTTTACTCCCCATCAGGACAATAATGAGCGATGATGAGGGAGAGACAGAAGGAGGCAGGGGAGCAGAGCGAAGAGCAGAGGAGAAGAGAGGGCAAGAGATAGAGGTGAAAGAGATGGAGGGATGGAGGAATAAAGACAGAGGATTGATAAATAGAGGTCTTAATGAATGGACTTACTGTTGATCCACATCAGTTATTCAGAGCTTAATAAGAAAATACCCCCTGGCACTGTTTTATCTTCGAGACACAGCACCCCTCACACAAAAACATCATCTACCTATTTGTTTTTATCAAATAAAGAGTCGTTAAATGGTGTGAAGTGGTGGTATATTACTGAATAATGAAGGAATGTTTTGTTGCTAGACCTGTAAAAGCCAATGAAGGAGAGAGATATCTACTTTGTTTGTTGTATTACAAGACCCACCATTTAAGTTAAATTCAATAGCGACTCAGTAACTGTTATCTAAGTGAGGTAATTCTCTCTCCTCCTCAGTGAACTAAAAGCTAAACATAACGCAACCTAATCAAGGGCATTTCATTTTCAGTCCTTTATTGACATTCAGTAGAAGAATAATGAAGGTACTTCACAAATTGTACCTATGAGCGGACAGATTCAGTTTATGCAGGCTCATGGGACGTGCATACAGTATGATCTTCTGCTGATTGTAGCTGGATGTAAAACTCCAGGGACAGTCAAAGATGTTCAGTGGAATTTTCATTCGAATTTTCACCCTAAATGTGTCAAGTCCTCAAGCTACAGAAAGTGCTTACCTTGATTTTTTGAGGGGAGATTGCACAGTAGGGAAGACAATTACCTCAAACCAGAAATCAAAAGAGAGAAAACTTAGACCCTACATACGTTATTCTCTAGTTTTTACTTTCCATTTTCTTTTAGTTTAAAATACTTATATAGGTTTCAACTCAACGAAAGCGTAACGGCACTCCCTCGTGTTAAAAACATGGGAAAAAAAAGAAGTCAAAATAGGGTCAGTACACAAAGTGCTGTCGAGTGTGCAAATAAACAATTAGGGGCATGAAATCTAGCAGCAACACAAGATGCAAAGTATTTTTCAGGAGCATCAAGCAGTCCAGTTACATGAAGAAAGTGCGAGATTTGTTTTTCTGCAAAACACAGATAGGTTACATTTGTATGTTTCATACGTATCACATCAGTGTTTCTAAGGTGCCATAGAGTATGAGCTGACTTTCATCTGCAGGTGGAGGTGATGGTAGGTGGCATGTCGAGCATGCAGAACACTGTTCAAAACCAACAAACAACAAAAGCATGTTTTTTTGTTTTCTTTGTTTTTTGATTAATGAGTCAGTCAGTACGTTCACATGCTGTTAGAAAAATTAATAATCATCATGTTAGTCCAACAAAAACTGGACTTTTAAATTACAAGTAAACATGTTAGTTCTACTGAAATCGTACTGAATCGAATTTCTCGGAGTCAGACCAACACACCTTTGCTGCGTTTCCAGTGGCCATAGTGCCACAAAGAGCGGTTGTTTTTTTTTAATCAAGACATTGCTGTTTCTTGCCAAGATAGTACCATGAAAAGTGGTTGTTCTTTAGATTGCGCCACTGAAGGTGGGTATTTTTCCTAACCATAAGCAAGTGGGTTGTGCCGAAACCCAACCACACATACATTACAGTTAAAACGCAAAGAATGTTTAAATATATCAGCTACATTAACGTACAAATGTAACATATCCGTGGTTTGCAGAAATGTACAATACTAACATTTATTCTTGTGGCTGGGTTGCACCAAGTTGCTGCATTAATGCGCGCTGCCATCATGTGCCTGCCAGAGAGCTTCAAGACTAAGAAAAACTTACCACTGTTGGTAATAAATTAGTTACACATTAACAGCATACATTACATCAGATAATTAAAAAAGACACTGTTTTTTGTTCCACGTAAATAGCTGTATGTTTATTTAACTCCTTGAAAAATTACTTTGGTATAAATATTGGTATAGTTTGGCTTTATCAGGAGCTATCTTAAAATTACTGTATATATCTATTTCTAATTATTAGCCATAGACACACCTAAATATGTAAATGTTATCCTGACTGAAAGGGCTTAAATCTCATTTAGCATGACTTGTTGGATTTTTAAGAAAAAAGAAGGAAGAAGGAGGAGGTGACATGGATTTCTTTATAGAATAGATAATTTTTTTCTAGAATTTTAAAACCATAGTTACCTTTTTGCCAACTTGAAATCACAAGACTCACTTAAATATCCAATCAATAAAACATGGTATTTCATCAGTGTTTCTCACCATCTCACTCAGCTCAGTTGTAAGGTAGAGAATTCTTTGAACAGTGACAGCAAAGCCTTTTCTCTTTGTTATGAGATAAATGTTCACATTTTTTATACCAAACTGCAACTTTTCTTGAGATTCAGAGAAGGTTAGGTGCTAAAATATGCGCTTTCACAGCTGCTCTGTGATATGCTTCAAATTACAGCAGTCAAGAAACGGTCCGCTGATGTGATGTATTATTAAAGCCCCAAAGATGCAATTCCAGTGTACATTTATAAGGCGCACGATACAGACTGGGAACTGAAGGCAAGTGAACTGTGTGAGACCTGAGTTTCTCTTCATGGTAATCGCTGTCTTTTTGGTCTGGTGCTACTGGAGAACTCCACTCCTGTATCGTTTGTCTGAGAACCTGTGAAGACACAGTGGAAGAAGAGGTGGAAGATTAGTTGAATGAACTGTTAAGATTGCAGATCATTTTTTGGTGTCAGAAAAAACAGACTTCTGTAACACCTGTCCTCTTTTGTATTTAATACATAACCATCAGAGCGACATCGTCCACACAGAGCTGTGTAAAAAATACACGCTCTCAAACTCCTATAACAAGAAGAAAGAATGTGTGGAATAGAAAAAGACAACATCTCTGGTTCTGCTGCAGTAGTTTTGATCCTTTTTTATAAAAAACAAAGAAGTCCATTGTGTGTATGACAATGATTTAGGAGTCCAATGCTAAATCAGAGGAGTACGCTTTGAAAAAAAACACTTTGTCATATTTGCTGAAACTGTCACTGAATCCACATGAGATAGATAATTGAAATAATCTCTCCATGTTGTTCGTCAAACAACATCTGGAAGACTCCACTGCTGGTGAACAAAATAAACCATCAGAGCCAAGGTGTCGTGCTTATCAAATATGAATCAAGATTATGTTATTGTGTTTACTGTCTCTTGCCTCAAATGTTTTTAGAAACATTTTTCAGTATGCTTTTTAGCTGTAAAATGAGAACGTTTGAGATTGTTTGGGCCGTCATGTTGGAAATAGTCGAACCAAAACAAATCCACCCCCCAGCCGGGAAAAACATTCTCATTTTACAGTGAAACGGTGTTTGCTGCCGCCAGAATTATGTAGTATTAAACTACACTTGCTGCTATCAACCTGAACTGAAATCTATAGGATCACTACTTTAAAAGTTCTCACCTATTGAACAGATAAAGTGAAGGTGATCTTTACACTGAAGATCCCTCCAGCGGAAGTGTTGGCTGGTGTCAATGCCACCACAGGGGCTGGTGTTTTGCCAGACTGAATTTGTCTCCAAGTAGTTGTAGTCCAAAGAAGCACCAGACATCCAAAACCATGTGTCACCCATCAGGTACCTAAAAAGGATTTGAAATTTTAAGTGAAGTATGACATCAACTCAGCTAGGCTGAGTGTCCAGAATGGCAGCGGCTGGAACAAAAAAGGCCTTTGGATGTGAAATGCAGAGGCCAAACAGTAGAAACTGTAAAACACAGCAGCTGTTCCCTTGTAGAGGTGGGTCCTTTCTATTAATAAGGCACTTTGTCACAATCTGATCTTATTGACTGTGACTTTTGTTTGATTATTATTGCTCCTTTAACGACCTGTTGTTAACGTACCAGATGGTTGTCTGGTGGTGCAGTGGTGTTTCAAATGGCCCTGGTTTAAAACTAATGAGAGTGAATCATCTTTGGGAGATGAATAATCATAATTGGGTTTGGGAATAATAATAATGTTTGTTCATCTGTCCCAAACAAAATGATCTGA
Source organism: Plectropomus leopardus (assembly GCF_026936395.1). NCBI lineage: Eukaryota > Metazoa > Chordata > Actinopteri > Perciformes > Serranidae > Plectropomus > Plectropomus leopardus. Next base: position 9,765,437 of record NC_142199.1, read on the forward strand.
TTGCTTTTTTTCCATTATCAAATTAACATTTAAAATTTTATTAACCACAGACGGTGTCATAAAGAAACCATAGTTGAGGTGTTCAAACCTCTGGAACAGATGTGAAAACATAAGCAGGGAAACTAAATACAGCACTCACCAACTCCTCTAACAACTACTTCCCTTGTACTCTTGTACACCCGGCAGTGAAGGTGCTCAGAGGGAAACAGTGGCAGATTGTTGTTACACCTGGCAGTGTCCAAGTGTGAATGCATGTCACTGTGTGATTGTAAGTCAAGACAAGGAGCTGCTTAAACGGGACAAGCTGCTCAGTGAATCTTCCCTGGATCAATAAAGGTGGAAAAACAACACTGCACTATTAACTGTGCAGTCCTGCCTGATGCTGTTCCTCTGAATGTATCTTAGAATAGTGTTCCAGGACTGCATTAATGGTGAAGAGTGCAAAATGTTCAAGTTAAAGCAACTTTTTTAACTTAACAAACCACCACCAGCTCACTGTAAGACGATGCTATTTTGATTTTATCCACTTTATACAAATTTTAGTCATCCTGCTCCTAGCATCAGTGTTGTAAACGTGTAATAAAGTTGGTGAAAAATATGAACATCATGGCAGAGGCAAAGAGCACAAATAGGACATTAATAAAAGAACTGTTGTAAAAATCCAAACGTCATACACTGTTCGCAATACATGAATTATGCTTTGTTACTGAGCAAACTAATACAGGGTTGCAAGCGTATACAGTCTTGACGTAAGCTGCAGTGATCAGTCTTACTGCTGTAACCTCACTGGTATCATCCTTGTCTCACAGAGTTTTGTAGTTTTTCTGGATGCCGAAAGTCACTTTAAGCACTTAACAAACTCTGTGTATGGGCTAAAAATGCTTGCAGTGTTTCCGCAAAACTGAAACTTTCTGTCACCCCAGGCTAAGTGAGCTGTTCGCCTGGGGCTAAGGGCCTGCCCACAACCTTTTGACAACCATGTTAGACTATTACGCTGTTTCCAAGCTCCTTGCTCAACTCGCAATCTGCAGTGATAGTTTTGGTGTCTGGCCTAGTTTTTCCAGGAGCAGCAGAGACAGAGACAAAAACGGACCTTGTAATAAGAAAGAGTACCTGCGCAATCCCAACCAAACATGTTCTGTGAGAGGGAAAGAGACGTTTCCCAGCATTTGTTCCACCTCCCTCTGCTCCTCCTCACTGCGTATGCTGAGCAGGTCCCAGTAGTAGTCTCTGCAATACAACAGGGCATCCGACCAGCACAGCTTCTTCTCCACCACGGCTATGTGCGTACCCATCACAACCGCACCGAAGAAGGGCAGAAGACTAGCCAGTTCTGAAAAATGCCAACAACATTACATCTGGTTTGGAGATACTGCAGCAAAGGCAGGCTAATCATTTTTAACAGAGCAGACATATTTTTCTCTGACAGTTTCCAGTTTCTGATGAGAGTTGGCAATTTTTTAAATTCTGCATTAACATTAAAAAAACCACATATTATCCTCTGTTGAGAAAATATTTTTAGATTCTTATATTTAGATTCTTTTTAGTAACGCTTTGATTGACTTACCACCATACACTTCCACTTCACACAATGTCAGTGCACCTGCAGGGTTGTTTCCATTAATAATCACATTGACCAACTGACCTATCATCCCAGTACAGTTGAAGGTGCGGGTACCTCCAGCTGGGATGGATGGAATAACAGCACAACTGAGAAAAAGAGACAGAAATTGAAAGAAAATTCTGGTTTATAACAACATGTTTGGTACATGTAAAAAGTCTGATGGGGCAAGATACAGGAGTCATCAGAAGATTGACTGCAAACAGACAGAATATTCAGACCACTTTTTTTGGAGAAGGTGTGGATTTATTAACACTGCCTATATGAGATGAAGGGATTACTGAACGGGCTGACTGGGCACAGGCCCCAGGATCCAAAGTATCAGAGGCCCCCATGGCCTTCCCCTGCAAAATTGTCTTTCAAATTAACATGACCCCAGAGAAACAAAATGACAACAGACACAAATTAAAACAAACAAAAGACAAACAAGACACAAAATTACACCATTACAAAGAGACAGAAAACAACCACAAGGATGTACAAACAGACCTCAAAGAGACACAAAAGAAATACAAAGAGACATGAAGCAACAACAAAAAGACACAAAATGACCTTAAAGAGATAAAAATTGATGACTGTACAAAGAGAAAACAACCTCAAGGAGAAATGAAATGACCACAGACAAATTCCAAAAATAGATGCATTCCCACTACAACAAGATGTAAAACAACAATTATTTAAAAAAAAGACAAAAAAACGACAAAGTCTTTGTGTCTCACTCCTGAGAGGTGGTGGGGCCTTAGCATATATGTGCCAAAGGGCCCCTTGTCTCATAATCTGCAAATGTATATTGATTTATCAAGTCTCTTATTTGCTGACTTCACTATAGGCATATTTCCCCCTGCCCACCATGGTGGGAGAGAAAATGATGTAAAAAATAAATAAAAACAACATTATTTTCTTCCTCTTTCCTCCCCATGGGGCCTATTTGAAAAACATGTCTGTCTCTAAAATATATAACATAATTCTGCCCAGTGAAGACAGTCTGGCTGCTGTCCTCTCGAGACTCTGGGGAAATACAGCTTGTCATATACAGTACATTTTATGTAGCTGAATAGCTCACAACCTGCTCGAAACCATTTTTAGCCAATTAATTAAAAAGCAGCTCAACTGATGATGCTGCATTTTTAGATCTCAGCAATCTCATCTCCTAGTTTTTCATGACAACTGGGGAAACTCCATCTGCTGAGGGAGACCTTAATATACAACTGAAAGCTTCAAAACAGTTACTCATGGGACCCTGTGGTGAGATTATTTTGTCAACTTCAATCTAATTATTACAGCTTGGAATGATGGACAGAGCTACAAAAATAAACAAGTTATTTAGAATATATTAACAGCTCCATTATTGACCAGGGTTGTAGTTTTCTTTTCAACACTTCGGGGGACACATATAGGGGAAGGACTCTTTGAAACCTGAGCAAAGTTTAGGAATTCATTATTTTTTAAAAATACTTTTGTCCAGGGTTACCTTGGGTTGTTGTTGCCATTGTTGTCTCGGGAATTACCAATCAGGATCTTGGCATCATTGAGCCTGTGAGATTCAACATTTCTGTTGGTGATGCTAACAGATGTGATCCTGTACACATCTGGCAGGAGCAAACTCCACCACTGGCTCCCTCCAAATGCTGTATGAGTGCAGGATTTAGCAAAGAACTCTGGGTTTTTGTTCCCATCAATTGCTCTTGAAGCTATAGCACCAAGGTATGTTGTTGACTGAGATGCTACTCCACTGGGTGCCACATTTTTTATTTTGGCAGCTTGGTGGTAACAAAAGGAGACACAAAACTTGATTAGTCTTTACATACCATCCATCTTCAACTATTTTCATTTCTATTCACTTTATCTTCAGCTGCTTGTACCATTTTAAAACAATTTTACAATTTAACATGTACATTTTTCTTTGTCCATATCCCAGCTGCCTTGACATTTATCCTAAAATTTTAAATGAATCCTATCCATAAAAAAATGTACATGACAATACTAAATCAAGGGAACAAAATGCAATGTACACAGAGACCTAAAAAGGAAAATAAATCAATATAATAAATAAATAAATAATAGATTATAATAAATAAAAAGAGTGTTTGTGTATTCCCATACTGTATTATTGAGGATCTGGTTTCAAACATTTAACTGTAATACATTTAATGACATCCCCTAAAAGGATGAGTATTAATTTTTTTTTTTAAAAAAAGCTCATCAGTATATATTAACATATAACATATTTAGAACATGAAATGAATCAACTGGATCTTACCTGTGAAACCAGAGAGGAGCCATAACTGGAAGAAAACACCTTTCAAATGAAAAAAAGATTACTGAAATTTTGTTCTTCCCTAATTCATTCCTATTTATTTATTTTGCTGCCACAATTATGATTAATGTATCAAATATTTGTGCATATTTAAATGCATGGCTGCTACAAATATATGCACATCTGCACTATATCTCTCTTTTTATCAATATTCTATATACTGTTTACCTGTGTCCAGCCCTCCCTGTCTTCATGTCATTCCTATGTCTTAATTATTGCAAAGAAATCAAAATAAATTAATGGTGCAAGCAGCGATGAAAGAGAACATTGAAAAGAGTTAAAGTGTCAGGAGGTTTGGCTCAGTGGGTTTGACTGCTGGCTGGTGTCTCTGAGGTTGTGGCATTGAGCCTCATTTGGCACAGGTGACTTTTAATGATTGTTGTCAAAATGTCAAAGGTAAAGGGAACGTCTAAAACAACATCAATGACGAAAGTGTGGCTCAGGGAAAAGACTGCCGGTTGGAGTCTCCTAGTTTGGCAGTTTGAGCCTCACAAGTGAAACTGTTATGCAACAGTTCAAAATCCATGGCTGAAATTTCACAGGATAATGCCAGAATTGGCAAAAAACTATACCTATACAAGACATGGAGATAACTGAATAACAAAATAACAAAGTACCATACACCTGAGTACTGAAACATGTCAGTACTCTCTAAGTATGTTATTACATCACAGTTTCTAAATTACCTCAGATTTTACTTTGACATTTCTTTACTGATATTCCTTTAGTGTCTAAACTGTATGTATCTACAGCTAAATCATATTCTATAGCATAAATAAAATAAAATATTGGCTGATATATCTCTCTGCTCTGCTGATGTAAGGGTCACACAGTGTTGAAACTGAAAATTCAGTAGCTGCAGTGACGTCTGTCGAAAACTCGACTGATATATGAGTCAGGCTGATAATCAACTAAGTTCTTGGCAGGGAAAATTCAGTATTCAGCATTTGAAAATTCAGGAGACAAGGAGACAATTGTGTGTTTTTTAACTGTTCTGTTTGTTGTAAGTTACATCATCGATGATTATATCAGCAGAGCAGTGAGATATATCAGCTGATATTTTATTTACACCATAAAAGTCAAAAGTCATCTGTCCCAGATAAGACTTAAAACAGCAAACTCAGGAACACTAACTGCCTGATGTACAAACTGAGCCAAACCTCCCAATACTGCATGTTTTCAACATTCGCTTTAGCTCTGTGCTAAGACAGCAGCCTTCAGAAGTCACCTGCGTGAGCTTGATACGTGAGTGTGAGAATTTCATAATTTTAGGTGAAACTCGCCACTGGGGCTACACGTTAGGGCGCGCTGTAGAGCCATTTTGCCATGCCTGTTTCCGAAACCACCAAAATAAGAAATTTTTCACCAGGCCTGACATGCGTACGAAGTTTCATGAGTTTTTTGGGCATGTTGAGACCAAACAAGTGATTCATTGGGAAGAAACATAATAATTCCTTGCATTCCAAGAGAGTCCTCGCACCGCTAGGTGCTCGGGCCCTAATAAACGAAATAAAATTATAAAGAATGCTCAGTCTGAAACAAATGCACATATGTTTCATGTCATCCCTTCAATGATACATTCACTAATAAATACCATATCTGTTGCCTTGACTCTGACGATGTAAAGAACTGAAAAAAGACATAAAATAATTACAAAACAACCACAAAGAGACACAAAATAACTACGAGACATAAAATATCTTAAGAGACACAAAATAACCACAAAGAGACACAAAATAACAAAAAAGAGAGACAAATGATTACAAAGAGGCACAAAATGACCACAAAGACAAACAAAATGACCACAACGAGACCTAAATGACCACAAACATGCACAAAATGACAACAAAGAGACAGATAACGACCAAGCAGGACACAAAATAACTTCGATGACACACAAAAAGACATGAAAGAGACTCAAGATAAATACAAAGAGACACAAAACAACCACTCCTCCATTTTTACCAGCATGAAAACAAATCTAACCCAATGTTAGTTTATATCACTTCAATATATTGCTCTACCCATGTACCGAAGCTGCAGACAAATCGCTTCATGTGTGCTGAGGTATTAAGGAAAGTAAGGCTGAAAAGAGACAGAAGAAATCTAGTTGAATTAGGAGCTTTTGATGCACCTCTCAAGGACAGACTGAATCACACTACAGATGAAAAATGGTGCACCTTGAAGGTTGCATCACAATACAAGCAGTCAGGTTACTCTGTGAAGAGGACTAAAAGCAACAAAAAGAGAATCAACAGGCAAAACTTCATGTCTCTGTGGTTAGAAGCTGATTTAAAGGTGTGACACAGTCTTTAAAAAATTAAGCTGAAGTTCTCAGTTTACATTTTATGTATTCCAGCGTCATAGTCAAACATGAACAGACACACAGTGTTGCAGTAGAAGGTAAAACGTGAGATTTGCTACGTTTCAAAGGCAGTATGTAACTCTGGAATAAGATAGTTAAATGTTAAGTCTCATTCCCAGGTCAACATATGGATGAGTTTAGTGGTCATATTCAAATTAGTCAAATACTCTAAATCCTATGTATGCAGATACATGTAAATCTGCAAATCAACTCCCACCAGCTGCACAGGTTCACTTTTCTGTCCACTTCTTACTTATTTACTTTATATTCATTTCTATAAATTTGTTATTTTATACCAAGCAAGTCTGACTTGATAATGGATGCATGGCTGATAATTCAAATGCAATTAAATTAAGCCAATCCATCAGCGATGAAGCTGGTGTTTTTTTAACGCCTGTGTCCTTTGTAAATGATGATGCATTGAGACATTACATGTATACAGATCTGTTTGGCCTAAACCGAAATAGTGTGCGTGTCACTGTTTATTTCTGGCACTTTTTAAAATACTGTTACTGCATGTTTCCTAAATTAAAAAAAAAAGTTTTTTTTTTTAAGGAGATTTTTTGTCGGATAAACTCATGCACATTATGGGTAATTGTAGTGTACTTTTTAAAATATTTCTACACAATTTCCTCAACAGACTGAGTCCACAGGATTTCTGAAATATACAAAAATAAAAGATGAAAATCTAATCAAATCAGGGAAATTACATTTTTTGTCTCAAATCTGAATATACTTACAACACCCTGTATCTAGGCCACCACAATTACATTTTCTGGTGCAACTGAAATATATATACAGTGCGTTTATTGCACAGCAGAGCGTACTATTGTCACAGACAGAGCAGCCAGATGCAGTAAAAGTGAAACTTGACCGTTCAGTGTGCTGGGTCTAAAAGTTTGCATTCACTTAACTTATCAATTATGCACACTGTGACTTACACTGCTGCTGTGAGATAAAAACAACCCACAATGAGTTTTGCCTGCCTTGTGTTCACAGACTGACGAAAATGTACTAATTTAGAGAGTGAGCAAAGAATGGTTTAAAAAAAAAAGGAACACACACACACACACACACACACACACACACACACACACACACACACAGGGAAACAGGAAGTGGCTTTGCTGTGTTGGAACAACAGCAGGTGCTCAGTACACACATTAACACTGATGTTATTAAATGTCAATGTTGATTAAATCGAATCCTATGAATAAATTAACAATGCTTAAACTTCAGGCAAATTGTTGGATTAATAGTCTTGAACAGTAAACAAATCAAATGCTTCACACAGGTAACTGCAGTCAGTAAATATCATGAGATTGGCACATTCAGTCTAATTAAATACCTAAATTTTTGTGAAGTAATGTGATCTCCTTTAGCTTTCATACAATTCAAAGGCAATACTCACAGGAAACATCTTTGAAGGTCACTGGCCTCAGCATGCTTCCAGCATCAGAAACCTCAATGATTAATCGTTTTCTGTCCCTGGTCTGGCTATTTCATGACAGATGCAGTGCATGGGGTATGAAAATCACCTCAAATGATTTGCATGTGGGATGCCAAACATCAGAATGAACTCATTTACAAATCAAAGGCTTCCTCAAGGTATAAGCATCCTTGTCTCTCAGGGGGACTCCCAACTTCTCCATGTCTCTTGAACACCTGTCACGCAAAGCAGCCTCTTTTTTACTTGTAAACAAATATTCCATCAGCAGGTCAAAGGTTATCATTAAGCAGCAACCTCTGGGGCTCAAAAAGCGAGCCACTCCCTGTAGAACCCCCATGTTAAAATGCTCAACTTCTCAGCAGAAATGAACATGATTACAGCCTGGGACATGTTTTTCTGTCTGTAAAGCCAATTTTGACATTCATGAAAACTGAACATGTGGCGAATCTTTATAAAAGTCTGTTTATATGTTATTAAGGCTCAAAGTTCTGCATAATTAAAGGCATGGCCACTTTGAGTGACAGGATTTCTGCGAGGTTTTCACTGTCCAGTACTCTGATCCACCCCTCCCTCCACCATAGCACCACAAGCTCATCCAAAAATGGTCATTTCTGGCTCCAAAAAAACCCCCAAAACAGCAATGAACAAAATGCCAAACTTGAGGCTTCAAAATGTGAATCTCAAAAACAATAAATGACAACATAGTGGTTGCGTCCATTACTTTCATACAGTTTATGGTTATAATATAATAAAAGACTAACTGGTGTTAACCATAAGTAAATCTTTAATATCGTATGTATTTTATGAGCTAATCATTTTTCTTTAATATAAAATCTTTATCTACGAAGTAACCAGTAACTCAAACAAATAAATGTAGTAAAGGAAGAAGTACTATATTTCCCCTGAAATGTGGTGAAATAGAAGAATGGAGTAATTATTTTGAAATTTACTTTCTATCACTGTTGTTCTTTGGGAATTGCGCCTGTTTAATCTCCCTCCTAACTGAGAAAAGCAATGCTGATTGGTGCAATGTAAAACTCTTTACCAGCTTATTGTAAATTACACTTATGTGAAATTATCAAGAAATGAACAAATTCTGACACTAGTTCTAAACATAATACAGATACAAAATGGAGCTAGTGTGAGGCTTTCTTTTTGTTTTGTTTGTTTATCAAAATTCTACTCTGAGTTATTTTTAATTAGATATTATTTGCAATTAGTTGATGAAAGAGCACTATGGTTTATAAACACAGCTCCTGGTGAGCATCAATAATGACTCCTCTTCAAAAGAGAAATGGCTCTCTGAGGGTCTTCAACTAAATGAATCTCTTGGAATAAAGTCCTCCTAATTTCATTTGCTATCTGAGTTAACATGATGAAAGGGTGCACGGTATATGGATGTCTTCATTTTTCAGAGTTTGATTACAGTGGTTTTGTGATATGTAAATATTTTTATAAAGTGTACAAAAACAAATCTGTCCCATTGAGTATTCGTTATTCAAATGAGCACAGGCTGCTAGTAGTACTGACGTGATGCTATTTGTTTTTCTCCAGCAAGGAATGAAGACAGTTTCAATAGGCTTCCATTTTCTGTTTTCATTTGATTATAAAGACGTTTGGAGAAGGGCCTTAAACTCCAGGCCCCTATTCACAAACTGAGAATAGTCTCAGAGAGCTCCCACCGTGCAGCCACATTATATGCAACCAGAAATTCTCCCCGATTCATTGTGCATTGGAAGCGACAGGATCGCTGCACCGGGATAGCTGTGATGCGGACCAAGCTGGTGATGTGACGAGGGGGTGTGACATTTCGAAAAATTCAAACGGTGCTTACACCAAGACAGCCAATCAAGCTGCAGTCACAAGCGGCCGGTGGGGCAAGGCGGATGCGAGTTTATGCAAATTGGCTGTGTATAGTGAGCATGCACTGTGACATGGAAATGAAATGAACTGTGTCACAATATGAGACTGGGAAAGCACTGTAATTGTCTGATCACTCTGCTGATGGAACAATGTGACAGACCCAAGCCATCCCTGCTGCACTGTTGCATTTTCTCTGTTACCAGCCAAATATCTTCGATCGCTTTCATTTCTGGTGTTAAAGCATTATTGTGTTGGGTGGGAGATGCAAGTGAATCTCTTATGAGATCAACCACAAACATCCCTGCACCATCTAATCTGTAGCGTTTCATTAACTCCCTGTCAGTCAGTGTTTGGAGAGCATTTCTCCGACCACTGTGACTATCCACCATTTTCTCTTCTGCTTCACAAACCCTTAAGATTCCTCCTCCCTCCTCCTAACAGTTTTACACCTTACAAAACCTTCAGATAATTTTGATCTTTACCAGAATCTAGTCTCAAATGTAAGGGGAAATTCATAGAAAACGTCATATTTCTAAGAATTTTCTTAGAATTTTGTCACAAGGAGTAACCATTTACACTAGGAAGCTTTGTGAATCAACCCGATGAAAGTATTTTGAGAGCATCTGGCTTCAGTATCGTGACGTATTTCTGAGTGAAACAGGATAGGCAGGCGGGACATAACACTGGAAGAAATGTGTCATAGCATGTTTTCATATTGTGTGTAGGACATGGTGGCTTTTATACTTGCTTAATGCGTGTACTGCAGGAAATAAACAGTTTTGGAAATGTTAATGTAGTTGTTAGACTCTGTAAGTAATCCATACTGTTTGGTATGTAGCCTTAAACAAAAAGAAATTACTTTGTTTCCCATATGAATGTTTTCTTAATGCAGCTTGGACTGTCCTGATGTAAGTACTTTCCCTCAAAACCAGAAAATCTTCCCCCTGGTGAGGATAAGATCATTTCAATTTTGTCTCGCAACACGTTTAGAATAAGACAAAATCCTTTGCAAAGTCTTTCATTTTCTTTCAGCTGTGTGTATGCGATGATGGGATATTATTATGTCTGTTCATTAGCATATTTCATATTCTGCTGCTGAGCGTTTTCAGCTCTCTATCTGTCTCCATCAGCGACGGAGACAAGACACAGGTGCCGGATGCTCGCCGAGGACAGCTTCATGAGAACACAACGCACACTGAGATGAACATACAAACAATGCTGGCTCATCACTCACCAAGACACAACCATCAGTCAGTGTAAGAGCTTCAAACATTGCAGTAACACATTTAAATGAAAGCAGACGCGCCAGCATGTCATACAATGTGTCAACTCATCAAAGCTGCTTCCAAATGTGTCACACAGCATTCAACCAAACCAGACAAACACATGCCAGCTGTCCTTCACACACAAGTGCTGCTTTGTCAAACACCCGCGTGCAAACAGAATGATAACTCCTACAATCGTCAGCAGCATGAAATATGTAACAATGTCTCACACACACATACACACACAGACGTGATGATTTTTTATGTGTCAGAGCTGAGTTTTCAGGCAGTAAAAAAGGGGAAGAAGATGAAAGCAGGGTTGAGCAGCTTGTTCTTTCTCTCCGTCTCTTCTGTCATGTTCACCAGGGGGAGTTTTGATAGGTGTACGCACACACACACACACACACACACACACACACACGCACACACACACAGACACATACACACACACACAGAGGCATAAATGTAGACACACGCATGCAGTGTTCGTAGAGAAGTGCCGCAGCAATAATTAGATTTCACTTCAAAGAGCCATGCAGTTGTTTCGGTGGGAGATGGGGCTGATGCATGATTGGCTACTCAAACTAGCAGGTGAGGGACTGTGGGTGCTCCAATATACCGGACCACTCTCCTCTGTTAATACTGCGGGATGGGCTGCAGCTTCCCTGTGTGTATGTGTGTGAGTGTGTATTTGACGGACAACTAAGTTCACAGTAATTTGCTCCACTAGTAGAAATATTAACCGTCACTTTAACATCAAACTAAGCATGCAGGTAAAAACAAGGAGTCATGATTAAGAGCTAGGAGGACATCTGCACTAAGATGTAGAGTCAAGACTGATGATATGACTCTCTTGTTTCAGTGGCCTCTATCCATTCTGAATGGCATGTCACTGTTGAGGTTTGGTATGTTGCTGCTACTGGAATTGATTATTGTACTTTCGAGAATAGCAGTCATATTCCACTGCCACTTCTCACACGCATATACATGTACTGATTCTTGCGCTGCTGCTGTGAACTACAAATAAAGCACTTTACCATCATATACAAACAGTATGTTACTGTTGTTTCATGATCATATGTCTTGAAAAGAGGTACTGAGTTGCTGTTGTTTTACTGACAAAAGTCACATGAAATCAGTATGTAAGACCTGTTCCACTGAGGTGAACCACGCCGCACTGGCTTATGACTAAATTACTGGTATATGCCACTGCTGATTACTGGAATGCTGATACTGTGTGCCACATAAAAATGCTCATGTTCCACTGAACAAACAAATGTGACAAACACTATTTTATCCTAGCTTAGCTTGCAGGGCTAGCCATAGCTACATAATGAACTCTGTACAAAAATCATAAAAAGCATAGCCTTAGACAAAATTTGACCATAAAGGCGCATCATCAGTATACGCCACTGAAAGTGGTACCTGTCAGTGGAACAAGTGGCACACACAGCCCATTTGTCGGGAGAAAGAATTAGGGGCAGGGGCATTTTTTTTTAACAAGACATTGCCTCGTTTCCTGTTGGGATAGTCCCACCAAAAATGAGTATTTAATGCCAAAACATGATCTTTTCCAAAAAAAAAATCCAAAGTGTTTTTGTGCAAAATGTAACCTCATTTTAATAACAGCGTTGTTGAAACTTAAAGAATCGCAAGTTTCAACCTATCAGCTACACAATAACGTACAAATGTGACATTTCGCAGATTTGCAGAAATGTACAATGCCAACATTTTTTCTGGTGACTCAGTCGGGCAAATAGCAGCGATATATCAGAATCAGTGGCGTGTACAGTATCGATGAGAATTGGCAACCTTTATGCTGGAGAAAAGTGGTATCTGTAGAGGAGTGGCATACTGTTTATACTGTGAGAGCTATAAGCCAGTATAACGGCAAAAACATCCTAAAAATCAACAGTAACATGCCTCTCAAAATAGGCATATGCCGCTAAAACAAAAGTGGCATACCATCAGGCACGTTTTAATCAGGGTGCTGCTGAAAAAAGTCATGGGATTTAACCAGGCAGAAACAAAATAGACAGCGTCACAACGCTTACAGGAAGTGCCGTACTAAATTGCTAGAGTGCCTCTTCCAGTTGTGCTCTGTTTATGTGTATGTGCATTAAGGTTTTGACTGACATGAAGCGGAGATATAACAAAGTGATATCTACAAAGTTTTTATAATTTTACTGTTATTACAGCAAACTATAGCTCTCTGTGTGTGTGTGTGTGTGTGTGTGTGTGTGCGTGCGCGTATGTTGGTTGACACAAATACGTTGTGTAATGACAAGCGAGAATGATATCAGACAAACTGACAATACTTGATGGATCTGAATCCTCCTCTTACATTCTTTCATCACCTACTCCATCGCTCTGTCAAGATGACACACACTCACACACGCAATTCTCCCTTCCACTGGCAGGCTGTCAAATAATTTTGTGTGCATTTCAGGGAGAAACAGCCCCTGCTTAATTACTGCCATGCTAATTGAATCCCAGCATGAGTGATGTATGGGGATCGGACTCTGTGACAGAATGAAAATGAAATAGTATTAAGCAGCCAAGTAGATAATCCATTTAGGAATGTCTGGGAAACAAGAAGGATTAGTTAATGCAGCGCCATATGGCTCGCCTGTCAGAAGACATCAAAGTTGTTTGAAATCTAAAATGTTTTCATTCTCCCTCTTGCTCTCTTTAAAAAAATGTTTTTACCAGAATTCTTAAATCTCTGACAAACTAAACAAACCTGCCCTGGGCAGATCAGAACATACTGTCAGTCGATTGTGCCTGACTTACTGTTGTTGGATGAATGGCTTTAACTGTAAACATCTCATTAAAGATGAGCCTTACCCTGAAGGGTCTTAATCACAGTTGCAGACAGTGCTTGAAAGGTGAGTCATATACAGCTGAATCCCAATTAGTAGTGTTTGTTAGCAGAGGAGTGTTAAACAGCACTTTTTAGTGTGACTTTTCAATGCAAAAAGAAACAACTGACTCTTCAAAAAGCTCAGTATCATCTGCTCAGATAACAGTGGGACAACAACAAACTGCAATGACAAAGAGATCATTCTGACTCACTGTGATCCATCTTTTGACAGTGTTTGCATTAGTATTTACCTAGTTACCTAATCCATTACGTATTCATCACACATCTCCCAACTGGTCCTAACTGGCCAAAAATGTCCACAGTGATGCACATTTGGACAAGGAGTAAAACAGTTTCATCTCCAATATGCAGGTGAGTCCTAAACTGCTAGGTAAAAGAATTAAACAATGAAAACAAGGCTCCTAAATGTTACAGTTTGCCTAAAAAACATTTTATGAGTGACCTTGTGCAGCACACACTCTCTCTGCAACCTTTAACAACACGAGAAAAAGCAGTTTCCTAAATGTGATGATTTGGCTCTGTCAAAACCAACCATTTCGACAGTAATGGCTGTGTGTAGGCAAGCAAGGAGCCAGGGTTTGAACTTGTCAAAACAGTAGGGGAGCAGGACCTTGATTTACAGATAAAATCTTGGATACTATTATAGAGTTGGTCCACTCTTTCTTAATGTGTGCTGACACTCCTTTATTTAGTTTAACCCTTTAGAACCTGGATCGACATTGGTTTTGTTGTGCTGCATTCAGACAGCTTTTCACAAGCATTAATGTACCCCTGGAACCTAAGAAAACTGGTTGAATTTTTGGACATGGGGAAAAGGCGATGAGCAACTTGGCAAGAAATGTCCTGTAAATTGCAAAGAATTCTTCCCCCTGGTGAGGATGATAACTGATAACTTCAAGATTTTCATTTATATTTTTGGCTTTTGACCTTCGTTTGCGTAGGACAGCTTAAGCATGAAAGGGGAAGGAAGGGAGAGAGAGAGAGAGAGAGAGAGAGAGAGAGAGAGAGAGAGAGAGAGAGAGAGAGAGAGAGAGAGAGAGAGCGACATGCAGCAAAGGGCTGCAAGTTAGAGTCAAAAATGCGGCCACTGCGGCAAGGACACAGATCTACCAGGTAAGCTACTGGACTCCTCTTGTACATAACTTAACAAGTAGTGTCACTGAAAGGGAAATTAACCCTTTGAAACCTGGGCAAATAGGCTTGATTTATTTGAAAAACATGGCAATTTAAGAGGAAATGGCACAAAAATTTGCAAGAAAAATTTTGAAAACTACAGAAAAGTTACCTGAAAATTAACCCACCCAAAAAACAGACAAACAAACAAAAAACAAAAAAGTATAAAGGAAAAAAGCAAATGATCTGAAATGTTTTTTATCTAAAAATATTTTAAATATAAAATTAGGATAATAAGAAGTGTTTAAGAAGTGTTCTCCTAGCTTTTCAAACTAATTTTCTAAATTAATAATTTCTTGCAAATTGCACAAAATGTCTTGTAAAGTTTGTTCATTGCCTTTTTTTCCCATGTTTTTGAGAGAAATCAAACCAATTTGCTCGTGTTTCAAAGGTTTAAAATACTTGTGAAAGCTGTCTAAATGCAGCACAAGAAAAGTGGTGCTGATCCATGTTTCAAAGGGTTAAACAGTGGCAGGGAGGATTCCATATTCTCCATGTAAAGGGTGCTCAACTGTCCACAGAGGTTTTACTTTGCTGTGCTTGCAATACTGCAAAATAAATGCAAGGTGCAGCACTATTAGAGGCACTGTAACATAATTTGAGGGATGACATGGATAATTTCACTAATGCATGTGCATTTATTTTATGAACCACAATTTACTTAGAGCTTACTATGCAAATAGCTTTGCCTGAAAAAATCTGTCTACTGCGTCTATCTATCTATATCCCTAACTATGTCTATTTGTTTCATAATTTTTGCGAACCCTGACCTTCAGTCCAACATGAGAGGATGAAGTAGAGCTGCGCTGAGGGCTTGTCAATTACACTAAAGTTGTAGTCTGTGGGAAACACAAAGGCCACCTCAAAACTAATACTCTATCAAACAAAGATGACCTGAAGCTCTTGGCAAGTGACCTTTGTAACCACACTAACCACACACTCCCGGCAAGAAACCACATCAGCGCCAAAGAAAAGAAGTGATATAAAATGAAGCAAAACAAGATACTGCAGTCTTGTACTACTGACCCCTACTATATATCATGTATAGTTTAAACTTATTTATCTCTTCATTTATTTTTTTGTAATTTCTTGTAATTTCTTTGTTATTTCTATGTTGTTTTTTGTCAAATTTGTAAATCTGATTTGTTTTATTTTGTGTCTCACCTGCTGTCATTGTCAAATTCAATTAGTTTAATAAGTACTTGTACTTGCCTGTGTGACTGATGTTACTCTGTTTGCTGAATGGTACAGTGGGTGGGGGGCTCTGATGGAGCAGACACATTGGGTGTGGGGGGGCACTTGTTTTTTTTTTTCAAATTACATTTGTGGAAAAACTGTATCGCACAATTCTAAATGCTAATAAATAAAAAGGCCTTGAGTAAAAGAAAAGAAAAAAAAGAAGCAAAACAAGACTTAGCTAGCAGTAAACATTGCTGTGGCTTTCCACCACTGCAGACAGTCCTCAGCGAGTAAAGACAAGAGGTTTGATGCCAAACTCGCAATCTTACTTTTAAACTGCTGATATCTGACATTGGTTATTTTTGCGAAGCCTACCTTCAGCGCAACTAATGACAACACAAACCAGACCAAAAAATATTCAGCGGTGTTGACATCTGGCTTTGATGGGGCTTGTACTGTGATGGATGATTGTATAAACCCAGTACAGGACCGATGAAATGCTGCAGCTATCTCTTCGGAGCATGTGGCCAGGTACAGACAAATTAAAGCCTTAAAGTTTTCTGTGAAGTTAAGTTAGACTTTGAGTGTCTTGTTGTGCACAGAGGTCAGTGGGTCTGCTTTGATCTAGTTTGGTGTGTCAGCACTTGGCGGCCTATCATCATGATTTCATTATTGTGCGTCTGACTTCAATGTGATCTCTTGTTACTGCAGGCAACATAACAGGCCCTCCACCAATTACTGTTGTCTGTTGCTGGGGCAACGTATCCGCAGAGGAAGGCGAAAAGGCGAGCTCATTTCCGCAGGTAATCTATGGACTGAAATCAACAGCCACACACACACCCTTTCTCTCAAAGACAATATGCAAAACATGCAGAGTGTCTTCCCTTCATCCTCGAACTAACACCTGCCTTTTACTGCCCAGTTTATCTGCTGCTCTCATCTTTTCTTGCTCTCCCTCCCCTTTTTGCTCCCTCCATCATCTCATACTTCAACCATATCTGCTGCCTTCTCTCCCTCCTGTCCTTTATTCCTCTCTCTCTCTCTCTCTCTCTCTCTCTCCATCGTCCATCTTTTGCATCCTTTCTCAATCTTTCCTCTCTCTCTCCCCCCATCCTTGCCCCAGTAGGCTGCAGATGGTGCTTAATGGACGCATAACTGAGCGTAACTGCCTCGTGAATAATTCCACAGGCACAAGGTGAGCCATAGGACAGCTCCATATGTGGACACAGAAAGGTAGGCACTCACACAAAAACACACACAAACTACAAAATGAAACCCTCTAACATATCCCACAAATTATAAATTTGTCTAATATATTTGTGATTGTCATTTCCCCTTGACTTCCTCTCATATTAGTTATGGACCCCTTTGCTTTAAGAAGACATTCTTAGTGTCCCATTGTCTTTTATGTCTGAGACTGTCACAGTACAGCTTTTCTTCAATGCAGCATCATTTGCAGCTGTATTATTAATATTCTCTAATTGTTTTTGGCCCTCTAGCACCACTGACACTGTTTAACTTATCTTTTTGTCATGAGTTTTGTGAATCCAACTTGCAGCGCCTCAAAAAAGTAACACAGTTCTAGTATAGGAATATGAACATGTTCTTGCATGAGGCTCAGTGTCATGCTGGAAAACAAATCTTCTCCCCAGCGGCAGGTTTCTTTCAGACTGCATCAGGATTTCCTCCAGGCTCTCACTGTATTTCACTACATTCATTTTTACCCTCTACCCTCACAAGCCTTCTGCAGAGAAGCATCTTCCAGAGCATGATGCTGCCACCACCATGCTTCATGATGATGTGCGGTGTAACGTGGTGTTAAGTCTGGTGGCCCAAAAGCTCAATTTGCTCTTGTCACACCATTGAGGCCTCCCTCAGCTGACTCCAAATCTGCCACATGCTGTGAAAGTGGCTTTCTTTTCTGCCAATCTCCCACAAAGTTGCTACTGGTAAAACATTCACCTAACTTGTTGTTGTGCACACAGTCTCTCTAATCTGAGCCTCAAGCTTGGAACTCCCTCAGAGTTGCCACACATCCCTTAGTGGCCTCCACTTGTCTCTCAGCAAAAGTTGAACCTTAGATCTTGTATCTGTGCAAAGTTTGTCACTAAAACGCTGTTATCACGTTCCCATACTGAAGGGGAGAATGTCTGAGGTCTTTCCTAAAATCTGGCAATCAAACTACGCCAGGTGAGATTAGGTATGTCACGAATACAAAAGCCAATCACCGTCTAATACGGGAAACACATATCAACAGGGGAACAGACTTTGACAAAACACTGGCAAAGAAACCTGTAACCTCCAGCTGTGAGCAGACGTGTCAGTACAGGGAGCAGAGTTTGCATTCATCGTGAAAGTTGTGACAGCAAACACAGCACAGTGTGCAGTGAATCGAACGCTGGAGCTTCCTTTAATTATCAACCAAAACCCCACCGTGGCAGATATTACTCTATGTTTCACAAACACTAACTTGGTGTCAGCCACTGCCAATTAGTCTAGAAGCTAACAAGCAAACAAAAACGTAACTATAAGACGCAAACTGCACATACCAGGCTCCTCATCCGATTCCGATGTCAGTGAGGGAGAAAGGGTATATCTGCTTCCAGGCCCTTTTCGGACTTCTTTTTAAACTCTTTTGTGGGGAAATCACGTTAAACAAAATATTAGGATAGTGTTAGTATACGTTTTAAAAAGGTTTCTAGAAAGGCAGTGTTATATTTGTAATCAATTTACATCAGTTGGGTGAGTTCTGGGTTTTTTTTTTTTTTAATTGAAGGATATTTTTCTGTTATTCAAAGTCAGATTAAATCTACTTTTTTTCAGGAGGGTGAAAACTTTTTTGCAGAAAATGTATATTATTATTAAATATCGAGGCAATTTGAAGTAATCCATTGAGACTTACTAAAACTCTTGGCTGAAAATGCAGCTACAGATACAAGGATTTCCAGTCGAGTGTAACAGCCGTGTGCTGCTGTGTGGGATGCATTTGTATGCGTGCAGGCCCACACACTGGACAACCTCTTAAGGCTCATGTGGTTTGATTTATTAAATGGAAGATACTGAGATTTTCAGAAAGGTTGCAGCATATTTCAAGGTTGTGCTGGTTAGTGTAATATGATGTTGGGGTGGCAATATCAGTCTAACAGAGGATCATAAGAGAGGGGATGAATAAAACGAAGCTGGTAACATTCTGTCTGAAATAGATTCTAAGGCATAATAGGGAATTCATAACCATTACTACCATTTATTGCTCATCATACATCTGATACCTGCTGAATGTGTAAAAACTTATTAGATGAGGGCTCTTTTCATGAATACACTGATGAGGTGAACCAAGGAAACGCCATTATTCCTTATTGATTTCACCTCTTTAATCTATACTGATCATAATGTAGGATAAGGAGATAAGGAACAGCAGTTACATGGAGTTTTTTTGCCAACTGCAGTATAACATGAAATGTAATGTTTTACAGCGTGTATGACGCTGACTTTGGTATAATTCAAATTAAGGCATTGCTTTAAGGTTAATTACAATAAAAGATCTATTAGCAGTGATGAACGCTGATTTAAAATCAAGTAAAGAGGACTGGGCACATTTTTTTTTCAAGAGTTTTCAAAAATTGATGTTCATTTGTATTTGACAAAAATTTCCTTCACAAGGGAGACAAAAAACATCTTGTATTGGCAAAAAAAAAGCTCATTGGGACTGCTAATGAAAACGCTAAGACGACTAATGAGCTATTATCAGAGAAAGGACGAAAGGTGAGACCCATCACCACCGTATGGCAATGTGCCTGGCCAAACAGCTAATTTACAAAATATAGAGGTATCTCTTTGAATGTGACATTGTGTTGTGCATGTTGCTGGATGAAAAAGCAAGCATGGATATAATTTAAACATAATTTTTTTTTAAAATGACGATCCTTAGCTTGTATGAGGGAGTGAGGATGTCCTTTATCTGCGGGCTTTGAGAGGGGACGAGTTAGCCAGGGCAGGAAGCCGTAGGTTCCGAGTCACAAAGTTGCGCTGCCGTTCATTGGCTGGACGGAGCACAGAAGAGCTGCCATTGGTGGATGTGGTACAGATGGGTGGGGAGTTATGAAGGGTTTTCCCTCTCACCTGGTAGGTCCACTGCATGTCTGCTGCCTGCAACAAGACCGCTAGTAAGTCACTACAAATTTAATTTGACATGAATATACTTTATTTCGAACCTTTAATGAATAAAATACTATTCACATAAAAAACACAAACAAAAATATTTGTGACCATATATAACATATTATCATTCTTATCCTGGGACAGCAAAAAGGTGTCTAAACAATGTGACTGTAAATGCTGTTTTACTGTTGTCCTCTTAAAAAATAAAAAGACAGCTTATAAATATGTTATTCCTGAAAAGGAGTAGGAAGACGTTTTTATTTAACCGTCAGTTATTCTTACTTAGTTTGATTTCTTCCATCAGTCCATTTCACAAAAGCACACCACAAATAGATATACACATACTTTAAAGATTTGTGCATGCAAAAATTGTTTCAGATTGAAGTTTTCTCTTTAGTTATAACCCCTGTTCTCACCAAGAACATTTTTATTTTAAAATTCAATTTATCCTAATTGTATCACCATTAAACTACAAACAGACACAAACTCAGCAAAATGATCATAGAGTAAATCACTGAAATACCTGGACGGTTAGTCTTGCTCTGTGCTCGTTGTTTGTGATGGGTGTGAAGGACACAGTGATGAGGGCTCCAGTCGAGCCAACAGGAGGTAACATACCCGACACTGGAGTCACTGTGAACTCACTGCTGCTGCCTGGTGAGAACGCTGCTGTGAACGGCTCTGACCTCCTGGAACAAACACTTCAAATTTACAACCAAGGAATAAGAGCAAATGAAAAAAAAGCAATAGGAGTCAAGTAAACCCCCCCCCCCTTCCACACACACACACACACACACACACACACACACACACACACACACACAAAAACATACACACACACACACACACACAAACCTGGTGGTGCTGGTCAGACGGAAGCCCACAGCTGAAGTCTTGCCCAACTCAGTGGCTTTGGTGAAAATGACATCATCCACTTTAGGCTCTGTGGCAGTGAGAGTGACGGGAAACTCCCAGATCCCGCCAGACACACACTGCACAGCTAAGACCGCTGAGCACCTGGACACACACACACACACACATTATAGTTTTTTTAACAATGACTTCTGAATATTGAGTTCATTTTTTGCCAAACTGTTCACAGAATATGCCCAACAGAAGTTAATGTGGACTTAACTGTGCTTCACTTTTCATTGTCTTGCCACAAAATTTATTTAACACATTATTTATTAAGTATTTTTATACAAAACGGGCACGGGCAGTGGGTAAATGAGACAAAGGGCTTCATCAGTCTCTTTCCAGGGCAATTGTCAATGGCCATGTGCAACTTCAGATTGATTGCGCGACCCATCGAGTAGAAAAATGGATGTAGATAGACAGACGGACCTTTCTTCATTTTATAGTAGGATATGCAAAAAAAAAAAAAAAAGTATATTATCATAGCTATGGTATATTATCTCAAGAAGATTACTTAAAACATGCTGCCTAGCCAAATTTTCTTAAACAGCAGACTGTTATTACAGAATAGAATTTGATCTTGTTGGGTGATATTCTTTAATCTACTGGTCTCAAGACATTTTTTACTCTAAACAACTAGTACAGACTTGAAACATATAAATGGTATGAAACAGTAGTAAAAATGAAATAGTAGTAAATTCTGCATTAATTTGGTACTTTGGCTGGACAAAAACATCAAGTGGCCCAGGGATACTGTATATGTAATGAAGGGTAAAATGTATGCAGGTTTATACTTCAACCAGTGAGTGCACCATCTGATTTTACTAATTACCTTCATGAAGTAAACAGGAACTAATCTGTAAAATGAGCTGAATTAGGCTCTAACTGGAATTAAAAACCTGAGTACAGTTGGCCCTCATTGGCACTCAGATGAAAACCTCTGAGTTAGTCTGTTTTTCGCTTGTCATTCTTCCACTCTAATTCATCTTGAAAAGTGTTATTTGAGCATTCCTATTTATCTATAGAAACATGATTCACTAAACCGGTCTTTAATATTCCTGCTTTCAGCTTATGATACTTGGTCTTCTCATCTCACTACCCACGGCAGAGAAATAACATGTAGATAATGGAAGAGCCTATTAGTGACACCACACCCCCCGTCATTTCCTCATGGAGAACTCATTAGCTCTCAGAGGTATTGATTCTACTAGGGCACGCCTCATTAATGGACTCTACAGATGAAGACGGGAGCTGATAAATGAATGCGCTCTTCACTCAGCAGGATGTCACATGCGATGTACAGTAAGGAGGACAGCAGAAAAAAGGTAAACTGTGACATGTAACAGTGAGATCATATAGTACATTTCCCTTAGATACGTCAGAATTGTTCATTTTTAAGTAACTGTAGCAAGAACGGTGGATCTAACAATGTCAAAAAAGGTAACCTATGGAGTTTTTGACTTCTAGTAGCACTGTGAAGCAGTTTTATTTTGAGTGTTGTTGGCATTCTGCATTCCTACCCGTCGTTTTATTATAACTATGACTATTGTGAGGTCATGGTAATGTGACAGTAACACAGCATTGCACCAGTAAAGGCAGGGAAGAAGACAACTGCAAGCAAGAAAATATGCATTTAAACAATGCAGAGTTAAATTCACTAAAATTCAGCTTTGTAAATGTTTTATGAGGAAGGAAATGTATTCAACACTTTCACTGGACCTCAAGGATGCACACATTGTGTTCTGGTGAATAACAAACTTTTGTTTACAAGAACACACACCAGCCATCTTAAAACTGTAGTGGAACTGAGCAGATCATTAAACTGAAACCAAACTCAGGGGGTTGTACCACGAAGCAAGTTCAACAGAGCCAGGCTCTCTTTGACTGAGCTGGCTCGACAAACCCTAAAGCCTCTGTCAGAGACAACAAGTACAACAAAGGGAGTTATCAACAGTCTCTATTAACTCAATTCATATTTAACAAGTCAAATGAGGCGTCCAGTGCGGCATTTGACACTTAAAAATGATCGATCACATGTCGTCTACTTCAGCTCTTAAAGAATATTTAAAAGTATTACAGTAAAAAGCAACACTGTTGCTTCAATTAATAGCAGAAACATACTACTTGTGTGAATGCACAAGCTAATATAACCCATTTATTTTATCACCCTGTTATTTCTAGCAGGTTAACTGCTTATTCTGCAACTCTGAAACTTTAAACTTGATTCAGGAGATTTAAACATTATAATTAAGAACTTATATTGAGATCCGACACTGTCCCGTAGCCTAACGAAGGAGACGTATAAATAGCTTTAGTTTTTTGGATAAATCACAGTAAAATTAATTTCACTAATTGAAAATTATCTCTTATAAATACCAACAGACCTATTAGCTGTTATGTATGGGCAGTGTGAAGCAGACTTCAGCAAATCAGAACCAAAAATATAAACATAATCCCAAGTGGTATGGCATGATTTGAAGGCATTATACCATGTCCCTTTTACTGCCGACCTTCACTGTTTTTTACTCACACTGCAAAGAGAAAATATTTTTTAAAGACTTGTCTGACATGAGAAGCCTCAACAACTTAAAATCAGCTCATCAAAGTGTCTAGGATTAAGTATGCGTGTGTGAATGTTTGACAATTCAAACCTAAGAAGCTCAAGTCAAAAGAATATCCAAATACTTTTCTCACTGACTGGCATTTTAAGTGATTTTCAAAAAGTCCTTTGTGGTTTGATTAAAAAGCAGGAGTAGAATCTCTGGTGCTTTAAACTTAAAAAAGTATCAAATGTTCTTTTAGGTCACGCCAAAGTTAATGTGTTGTCTATAAGGATCAGACAGAACATTGCAAGTACTGTTAAAGCAAAGGAAGCTAATAAGCTTGCCTCCGCCTTTACCTCTAAGAGAGCACAGCATCCTTTAGCTACAAAGATTAAGACTCAGCACATGTAGACAGTTAGTAATAAATGAATGCAGAGGCCACACCCACCTGAGAGAGAGAGAGGGAGAGAGAGAGAGAGAAGATGGAGAAAGAGTGAGATATTGGAAGAAGAGACTACTGAAGAGGGAGAAGGACAAGAGATAAATGAATGCAGTGTTTACTCACAATGCAAGTGTGTTATCTGCAAAGAGAGAGAGAGTGTGAGCAGCAAACTGTGTTTGCATGCCTTCCTTCCTGTTGTGTGTTTGTGTGTGTGAGAATGTGCTGGTACTGTATGTGCTTGTTTTGTTTTTCCAACTTATTATTAGCATCCTTTTGTTTTTTTCCTGCACAGAGGAGGTGTGCATATTTGTTTCTCTGAGTGTGTACAATTTTGTGTTTTTTCTTTGTGTGTGTGTGTGTGTGTGTGCTTTTCAACTTTTGATATGTTTGTGTGCCTCTCTCTGAGTCTGCATAATACTCTAAGAGTCTGTTTGTGTGTTTAGTTCTCCCTGGTAATAAGTGTTTGTGTGCTTCTGCATCTCTCTCTGTGCCTCAGTGTCTGGTCTTTAGGCTTTTAATTCAGTGTGTGTCTGTGGTTTGTGTGACTGAAAAAAGTGCCTGTATGGTTTCTTTTTACCTGTGTGCATTTGTGTGTATAATGATTTCTGTGTGTGTGATGTGTTTGTTTGCTTTAGCTCATAACACAACTAGTAGAGTGGTTTAATAGGGGAACAACAGGATTGAACTCAAAAGCTACTGAAACTCTGCAACAAAAAGACTCAGTCCTCGGTGTGTATTTCATTTTCCAGCGTACTTCTCAATGAGTGTCACATTTTCTTTGAGCAGGTTTGCCTGTGTGTGTGTGTGTGTGTATGCATGTGTAGCACTGTACCTGCATGGCCTGAGGGGAGTGTAGACAAGATTAAGGGTGAGAGTTATGATGCCAGTTTCAGGGTCTCTCCTCGCTGCCACGGCGGAGGCAGAAAGGCAGTCCTCCGCCCCTGAGCGCTCTGTTTCGCTGTCTGAACGAACTGTGCACAGGAAGTCTTCTACCATCACCTGGGAACCTGTCCAGAAGTCAGCAGTGGGAGGAAGGTGATTAAGTAGGTGCGAGGACCACCAGAAAAAGAAAACTAAGTTGCTGTACTTGATAAGATACGAGTAACTGCTTTGACAAAAAAAAAACAGTCTACAATGTTAGTTAGTCATAAAGTAGGGCTCTGCAGTTTGCTGGTACAGATAGGGATGTATCCAGTAGCTTAAGATAGTTATGATGGGCCAAATATACACCGTTATAATTGTGGTGCACACTAATTACCAGTTATGAAGCACTCACTCACACACCTACGACTTTTCTTACTGCCACGTTTATGTTTGAAAAAACATGACTGCTCACTCAGCTTGCAGATGTGCTCAGCTCACAGAGACTGATTTTGGGCCTATACTAGCTACAGTATAGAGTACTGTCTCGTAAACACATAAATATACCTAAATGAACAAGGGCGTGCTTCTGAAATCTTGAATCACTCACAATATACTGATAGAGGGCTGCTCTCTCTGTGGGCTGCGCCACCGCACATGGCCCAATGCAGCAGCAACTTGCAGCAACAAAGTTAAATATGACTGTGTTTTCACCCTCACTTTGGGATAAAGGTATTTTTTAAAATAAGGCTGTATTATGACAATGACAATACAAGTCGAGCAGGTCAACATGAACTAATTTCAACTCCATGCCAACGTCATTAGTTAAAAAAAACAACCTGTCATGTCATGTAATGTTCTCTCACATTCCCACCTATAGTTGGCCTACTGTCTTGCATTTCCTCAACTTAAATAAATTCAAAATGTTCTTTGTTTCCAATTGCAATGTGCTGCTCTGATTAATTACTGAGCATTCAGCGTGAACATCAATCAATCACCTGCTGAGTTGAATCAGACATATCCTGACAAATCCAATCTCGTTATATCTGTAAAGCTACTAGGTGACTGAACTATCTCATCATTAATGAATACAAAGTCTTTGCTGTGTGATGTAGTGTCATTGCTCATTTTTACAGCCTCATGTTGACTCACATAAGAATGATCCCAATTAATTTGATGCTTCAAGGAGGCGTAATACACGGTTTAAATATGAGGAAAATAGAGCACTAGTGTCGGTTTGGTACTCAGAAGTGCTACTGGAAGAGAAAATAACAAATGGATGCATCCAAATATGTGGACACCCTTTATCTCGGTCTATCCCTTCACACTGTGATCTTAATCAAATGTCTCAAAAGGTCTATAGAAAGTGATAAGAGTTTTAGATTAGAGATGTGGGTTTATGCAATTTTCAAGTCATCATAATTTCTGGGGTTAAAGAGTATTCCTCTTCCTTCTTTCGGAGTGCTACTAGTCACTCCCCATGACTGTGTTTGAATTCCCAACAACTACACAATGTCAGACTCAAAATGTCCCTTGATTAAAACAAGATTTTAAATAATTCTCAAAAGTGTTTCTGATATCACAAGACCACTTGGACTCCAAAAAGAGTGAAAAAAACAAACTGGCACACACCCTTGTGTCCTTTCCGGTCTTGATTCCCCGGCACACATCCAGTGAGCAGTACGTCCACTTCCCTTTCCAGCTGGCAGCCGGCTTCACAGTGGACCAAGCCAAGTGGAGAGTTCTCAACAGGCACCTCCATGGGAATCCCACAGATAGGGTAAATCCAACAGATGGTTGACAACTCCTGCTCTGACCTGCAATATTGAGTTTGATATTGAGTGCATTTTTTACACAGTATTTGGGATTAGCAAGTACTGGATCTGAAATTGTGCCAGGCATCTAACTAATGTAGGATACCTGTGACAGGCCAAAATCTAATACCAGACCAACAACTGTGTACAGCACGTCAGAATCAGGTTTTATTTTTGCTTTTTCACAGAGCCAAGGAAACTAGCATCTACATCTATTAAACCAAGGATTAAATGAATTGAACAGCCAACATTTTTTTGTATTAGTCACAACAGAATCAAATTATTATAAAAATTATGTCAAGTAAATCAAAATCCTTTATATCAGACAATGTGACAAACTCCTACTCATTGCTAGATGTATCTTACAGCAGTGGATTAATGGCAAACATCCCAGTGGCATCATGAAACGCGCAATGTCTTGTCCTTAGAAAGACTAATGTCACGAGTGAAGGGTAATGGTGGTCTTTTTGAGAGTATTTGGACACCTTTCTTAACGTAATATTCTTCTTATTAATAATAATAATAATAATAATAATAATTTTATTGATCTATTTTTGACTGCTTGTTTATATCCATCTAGTTATAAAATCAACAAAAAAACGATTTTAAAAAAAGAAACCTTATCTGCTTTGGCTCAGTTTTCACAATGGTTTCAATGGCAAAACCGTCAACACAAAATGCTGTACTCCTTTTGGCCTCAGAATCTCTCAGAGTCAGTTCACCTGAATGTGTTTGTCAATGTTTGAGTCCTGTGATAGACAACCTGTCAAGCCTCAAGGTGGATGGAAAGAGATGTCATAGTTTCAAATTACGTCACACAGTTGAGGTACAGCATATGCGCAGTGAAATCGGGTCTGCAGCTACCCAGAGGCTTGATAACTGGCACATTATCACCATAAACAAACACTGTCTATATGCAGATGCCCTATTGTCTATCTGCCACCATCAATTTGAGTGTACTTAAAAGTTTTGTCAGACCAAGCGCACCAACAATAGCGCACCTAAAGAGCACCTGAGTGGAAATCATCCCTTTATTTTATAGCGCAGTCTGCTGTAACCCTCCAATATCGCAGCTCCAGTTACACTGCGCATGTGTCATACCACACACTCCCGTAGGATCAAAGAGTGTGACTCATGGAAATGGATAGTACATTCTAGCTACATTATACTGCTCCCACTAAGTTATCATACCCTCACACAGTACAGATACTATGTATGGAATAGAGCATCTTTAATGAGCTCAAATACTGAACTGAGTGCTTTCAAAACATCCCTGTTTTGCTGACAAGTAAAGCTGACTTAACACTTCTTCATTTTGTTTACAGTGACAGGCTATGCCAGAACCTGCCTGGATGTACCAACAGCAGAAGCTAATGAGCTTTACTGAATGTAGAAAATTGTCTGAGACCAGGCATAGATTTGGATATAGCCTCTTTTGCAGACAATAAGAAACACACACACCTCACGTTATTTGTACAGTTTTTGCTGCTGCAGGGCTTCATAGTGATGCATAGCCAGGCCTGTTGTAGCTCCATAGAGGTCGGTGCAAACACGACAGGCACATTAAAACTGGCCCCTTCATGGATCTGTATACCTGCAGCCAAGATAGAAGACAGAAACACAATAATCATAATTTTTCATTTAAGTTTTCTGACCAGTAACCAAATGAAAAATACAAGCATTAACTGTAAAAACCTATTTAAAATACATTTCAATGGTTTGCATTTGGACACTAAAAAAAATATTGGGGTTGATTTCAAACTGCTAGTGCAGTTTCTCCTTATCAAGTGTCGCACACCAACAGGAGAATGTCCGTCTCAGAAGAGTTCCGTTGACCCCATCGTCACATTTGTCACCCATCTGTCAGCAGTGAAAGCCCCCTGCGACCTGCTCAAAACTCGGCAGGCCCACCAGAGAAGACACCCCATCATGGACCAACAGCTGGTGATTTGACCAACATGGAGGCCTCCAGTGATGAAACTTTGCAGCCCGAGGATGAGGTGGCAGCCTGCATCAAGTTAAAGACACCCAAGAAGGATCTTTTTGTGGTTTGACTGTGGTGGAAGGAGCATGCTAAAACGTTTTCTAATCTGGCAGTGTTTACGCAGAATGTTTTTGCCATCTAGTGCAGCTGGTGAAAGAGACTTTTCCTCAGCTGAATTTGTAATTCAAGAAGGGGAAACCAGGCTTAAAACAGGGACTATGGATAATATACTTTTTCTGCACAGCAACCTTCAGTGTAAAGGACATTAGCCTAAATGTCAGCACAGTGAGTAAGAACCAGGGGTGTATAAATGCAACATTTATCCTAATGCGAGTGACTGTAGCCTGTGTGTGTTTAATCATGGGTGTAGGTCAGGTCGCAGGACTTTTCTTAGCAGGTGTGGGTGAGTGAAGCTTTGATTTAGACATAATAACAGGTAACGGGTTGGTTCTGGTAACGAACATTTCTGGTATGGGCAGGTGTGTTTTTTTTTAAAAATGAAATGATTCAGACATTTACATTTTCACATACTTCACCTCCAGTAACATCTATATAATTTCAGGTTTGTAGCACATGTGTGACAGGGGGTACAAACTCCTTCCATTTTAGTTAGATAAGAAACAAACTTCAATTGTCAACAAAGAAAACTATCTTTCCTGGAGTGAACTCTCAAATGGATTTCTTTAGAGGCTGATGAAGACTAAAAGCTCTCCACATTCCTACTGACAGTTTGTGAAGCCTTAGATACAAGGACATTTATCACAGCTACTTCTTTTCACTTTATTTTCACTGAGTTTCAGAACGAACAAGAACAGGCAACAGACTAAACAAAATAGGTCTAAGGAGTGCAGTTCAAGATCACATATACACTGATAATAAGATTGCAAAGCCTTTCAAAGCACAAACATCTCCCTGTTTGAGTACATGGCTATGTTTTATAATAAATAAATTAGTTTACTGGACATTTTATCGGAATGTGGTGAAAATAGTATCAATTAGTATACCTTCAGTATGGCTCAGAGGGATAGAGAAGACCTTATTGTCTGTAGTGACTCGATGGTAGCTTGGGGCCCCATTCGGATCCTCATCTGAGACATGAAGAAATACCAAGAACACACAGTATTATGAACATGTCTGCATGTGTGACATGAATGCAGCAAGAACAAAGGAGTGACAAAGTAGCTGTTAGAGAAAGACAAGAAGTGCCTGTGACCTGTGAGTGTGATATTTAGCACGACCTCGAGCTCAGTAGGATTTGTGAAGGGAATGATGACGGAGGAGTTGGAGCCAACCAAGGATGAGACGTTCAGAGGCTCCTCGCTGTCTGGAATGAGGCCACGCCCACTCAACAACACACACCATTCCTGCAACTAAAGAAAGACAGAGATGGATTAACACACACAGAAGTGGCCAGTGGGAAAGAAATAAAGTAAAAAATGAGAAAGCATGAAGAGAATACCGAGGAGAGAAGACAAAGTGAAGGTGTGGTGCACAGATGAAACTCAGAGGGAAAAAAAGGCAGTGTGAGTTTTCTCTTCACTATAAAAATTTTAAGATTCATGTGGATGATTGGGAGTGATAAGGCAGTACCAACTGAAGTAGGAAGACAAGTGAACTATCCCTGCACCTATGTCAGTCCCTATGTTTTCTTGTGTGTGTGTGTGTATGTGTGTTTGCATATGTTAAGGCAGGGGACAGTGATTTATGTAATCCATTTTCTCTCTGTGTTGGTGTGTGTGTGTGTGTTTGTGTATACACCTGAGGGCAAGTGAAAGTGATCTTTGCCATGTGGTTCCCCTCTCCGATGGATGAGGGACTAAAACGGACACCAAGCTGGGTGGAGGAGTGGGGCTCCACAACAAGCTGAAACACACACACACACATGCACACAAGAAGAGGAAAAAGCTTTCATGGGGACAGTAAAGGAGGATAAACACACTCATGCTCAAAGAAACAAATCCTTTAAATCACACTGCTCGGCAACCCACAGCTTTCCTCACAGATATACAGCAAGTATTCCTTTTCAACTGACAGCAGTGACTTGTTTGTTTTGGGGAATGTGTAAAGAGACAACAACAGCGTTATCAAGTGTCTTAGTATACGGTATGGTTCTTTTATGAGATGAAATCCGAAACAAATACAATCATACATCCATTGAACTATAAAGAACATCAAACATAATGGTAAATCAATTTCCCCAGGGGCAGAAGCAAGTAACCTCTGATGTATGCTGTGACAAACAAAGTTTAATTCGGAAATAATGGAATACTGAGCTGATAAAAGTAAGGATGAGGCACAAAGCTGAGTGTGTGTACTAACAGTACTTCCTGATTCCATTTCCAGTGTGTAATTTCTAGGGTTGCTGTTGGCTACAATCAGCTCCAGAGGCTCAGCCGTTGGGTTAACCATGGGAATGGTCTGGCGGGTCCATCTGACACACACAAACACACATACACACAAATTAATTCTTATTCAGTGAAAATAGAAAACATTACACTTTAAGAGGAAAAGATTTAGAAGCTGTGGTAAAAAGTTAGTAGTCAGACAATCCAATCCACTTTATATAGGTGTAATATAGGTGTTCAGTTGTCTTATGATGAACAAACTATTATGTGTCTGCAACAGATACAACCAAGTTATATTAAGACCATATGAATACCACTTTATATGGAATAACAGACCAAACTTGGGATGGAAAAAACACACCAAAAGTACAGATATAATATTTTCTTATAAATACTGCTGATGCAGAAAAAATAAACTAAAAAGCAGGCTGGCTGGTTTTATGATGCAAGCGCAGTGTGTAATTTAAATGCGTGGAGGAGGCGACAATGGGGGTGTTGCTCCTGTTTACGCAACAATTGTCTGACCTAAGCCTGCTCTCTAGCAGTAGGCTATTAAGGCACAGGTTACCATGGTAGTGTGCAGCAGTTAAATGTGAGCCAGCTTTGCGATACCAGTTACAGACAAAGATTGTTGTTTTATCAAGTTAATGGACGAACTAAATCTTGTCACTTGTTCTGTTAGACGAGGTTTGCTGACATGGAAATGTACACATCTGTATCTGTACAAACAGCATTTATATCATGCAGTTTTGAAAATGTCCACTCCAGCAGTAAATATATGAAATGACACTTTTAAGTAGAAACTAGAACAAGTATTAAATAGCTCCTTTATAAATTGCAATAATTTGGCGTGTTTCAAAGAGTCAATCTGACAAGCAGTAAATTGGCAATGTTTTTTTTCTGGAAAGCTTAAGAATTGTTTAAGATGCAGACGTGATACTAGAACACAAACAGGCATGTTTTTGCATCCTGTCAGCAGATGGAGGATTTTTGACATCCTTTCTAATGTATGTGGCACAATTACTGATTTTGACCCTCTGACGACCATATCTGGGAAGATCACTGGTATCCCTGCTATAGTTGGTATTTTCTCTGCACTGCTTGTCTGATGACAGGTTCTCCTTAAACTGAATAAATACTGTATGTCATCTCATAAACGCTGGCTGGAGGATGTGATGGCACACCTAACACTCAAATGGCTATGTTTGTTGGGGATAGCTATAGGCTCGAGCTAATGTAAATGCGATCAAAACTATATGAATAATTAACTATTATGTTTTTTTTCTCCAGCAAATACAATTAAGCAGGCATTCTGCTTTAAAGGTTTTTGTGGGATGTATTACAGTACTCAGCCCACAGTATTTCTGTGTACTGTATAGCATATGTGCAAGCATTCCTAGCCAATAATCCTGCAGTGAGATATTGTGTGTCTTGATGTGAGTGTACCTACTTGCCCAGCTGACAGCAGGTCTGTGGTAGCATGATGACTGGAGGAGGAAGAGCATAAAGCTCCAGCTGATACCAGAACTCCCCCAACAGCTCTGACTGGAACACCACACTGGCAGAAAACAGACACCAAACCTATGCAAGTACTATAGGTGCACCATGTTATGCTATTTATTAACATATGATAAACATCATTTTGATTTATTCATCGTATTTTTATAGATATTTATTTATTCATTCTCTTTTATACTGTATTACGATAGTAATTATATGTTATGTGTTACATGACTGCACAAAGCTATATTTTTCAGAATGGAAAATCTAAATAAAAACATTGTGGGATAAAAAAGGTATATTCCATTACCAAGCTTGCATCAAGGTGTTGAGTATATAGTATTTCAAACTATGGTTGGTCATGTTTGCAAACCTGTCTTGAATTCAGGATAAATATGTGTTTCTAGATGGATTGAACTAAACATTTAATGAACACAGATATTCGCTTTAAACCATAAATTGTGCAGAGAATCTCTCTCCTTTTTTTACCTCCGCCTTTAAAGGAGGTCGGGTCAGCAAGAGTGCAGTGACGCTTACCTGCCTGTGCTCTTTCCTACTTTGCCAGGGGAGAACGTAACTTTGTAGGCAAGAGTCCCCCCTGGGGGAATAGAAACCCAGTTGGCCCCACTCAGGTCGTCTCCTTCCAGGTACACATCCAGCATCAGCTGCTCTCCTCGAGGGTTTTTGACAGGGATCTCTATGGCAACTGAGCTCTGGGAACATAGCATTTCAAAGATGTCACCTATTTCTTTTCTTCCCTGTGATGTTTTGATAGTCTTTTGATCTAAGTGAAGAAGGAAGATTAAGTTTTCCTGTAACGGTGGCCAGCGGCAGAAACACTACATCAGAACCTATGAGTCAGAAATGGAACAATAATAATCCTAAACTGAATTTACTCCCTATTTTTTTTACTTTAATTAAATAAAAATAAAATTGCCAGCTACAAAACATTGCTCTTTTAGCTAAGTATAAACTGAGTACAATTATAGTTCAATGACTCATTCAATTACTGATCTTTCTGTTAGGTTGGTACCATTAGATCATATATTTTCTCACATATAACTTCCATGTGATGTACACACTTTTACAACTCCAAAAGTGTGTGTCTTCTCTTCAACCAGTATTTCAAAGTAAGCAGCAGGAAACTTTAAATCCTATGAACTGTGGCTTTGCTTTTTTACATCTGAGTAAATTTATATCTTAGTAAATACTCTCCTGAACTGAAAAAATATGGTGATGCTAATTTTTTTTTACCCCTGAAGGTAATTTGAGACATGGTTAGTGAATATCTAATTATGAGTGCAAGTGTGTTTGCAGTACTTACCTGAGCAGCACACTGTACATCTATGACCTTGATGGGCGCTGCTGGCTCACAAATTATCTCTAGAGAGAAATGCACCTCGTAGCATCCCAGTACATCTCCTGAATGAAAGGTGCACAGGTATAAATGCAAACACTCGTGTACACACACTTAGCATTTCAATAAAGTCTTGCGCTAAACAAAACTCAAAGTGATGTGTTATTGAAGCTCTCTGAGCTCTAAATGGTTCACGTACAGTATGGTACAACACTAAGCTTACCTTTGTGCTTGTCTGCATCCTGCTTGTTATTAATTTCGAGAAATGAAACACAGCCTGCAAGAAACGTAGTGGATTAAGTGTCCAGTTTATTTCATTTTTCAGCTTCAACTTTTTGCTGAATGTTGCTGAATGTGAGGCTTAAAAGAGAGCAAATCAAAGAATCAATTAAAAATCCTAAATATCAATGACGATACAAACTCAAACAAGCTTAATGGCCTTTTGTTTGAGTTTTGTTTCTACAAGATTCAAAATCAACTACAACTCATGTAAAGTATTTTGTTCAATATCAGAGGCCTCTTGTAACTGACAAATAGCCTGACACTGTGTAGGAGCTTGGCAGTAAATAACACTGTCATCTGCATAAAAGCAAACATTTGATAAATGAAAAAAATTGGGTTTTCGTGCATCTGTTTCAGTGAATGTAATAGAATTTGATAAACAAAGTAAGCCAACATTTGAGCGCAGCTGCCTTCCACATCACATAGTGACCAATCATAAACATGCAGCAGGAGGGAAAAAAAGAATCACCTGTCTCTTTTCCTCGTTTCAGTGATGACACAGTCAGGGTGTATGGAGCGCTGCGACCAGGTTTAATCTCCAGAGAGGGGGGGCCACTCACAAAGGATAGGTCTGTCACCACCTGAGTGTATGAAAGTATGCAAGTACACAAATGCAGAAACACAAAGGAGAAAGGAAATGCATGCTCTAGAACACGCACATACTCAAATAGACACCAACTTATAAATGAGTCAAAATGCACACAGATGCAAACATATACAATGAGAACAACACTGTCTATGAGACTGAGAAACCATACGGAAATTCATTCTTCTTCCACTCTATTTAATGAGATGATGTATCCTCATGTCTTTGGTGATACCTTTACTTTTCATTGATCTATAGGATGAATTGCCATTAGAGTCTTGTCCCTCTTTGGACAAAAACTTTTTTGATTCTGAGTTTTCAACTTTTGCCATCATCATGTCAATATTCAATGTTGCCAATATTTTGAAAATCCAGAGGGTCGCAGGTTCAAGTCCTCGTATAGACCAAACACAGAGTTTGGTCTGGTAGCTTGAGATGTGCCAGTGCGTGTGTAATTTGAAAAAATAAATAAACAAAAAGCATAGCGAAAAAGGTATTTCCCCTCCAGGGACTAAAAAAGGAATTATTTAATTTCTCGTTTTATAACAAAAAAAAACTGTAAATCATTCATTAATATTAAAACTGATCTGACTCCATATGAACTTGTTTATTTTACTTTAACAGTCCATAACCCAAAAGATATTCATTTTGCACAAGAGTGAACATTTGTCAGCAAGTAACAGCAGTATGTGTGAATATCATTTGCATGTGTTCATACCTTGAGAGTTAGTTTTTTCTGGCTGTAGTTAGGGACATCGATCTTTGTGTAAGTGGTTTGACCTACAGAGCACTGTAATACCACATGGTCCACAGGCAGGGGGCGCTCTCCCACTCCTCTGAGGTTAAACACGTGCTCAGTTCCGTCGCAGTCATTATGTAAGGACAGCTTGCCCTGTGGGGGTAGGGATAAAGTCCAGGCAGTCAAACACACGCACAAACGGGTGTTCAGTGTGCATACAAAGGATAAACGCCAAGCTGACGCTTAGCTGTAGTCAAGCGTTCTCACACTGACACATGAACGGGGCTGATTACAGAGCTCTGGACAAGTAACTACAGGACAAAAATGTTTTTTCATTTGAGTTTCGCACGCATGCACGCACACATGCGCACACACACATAAAGCATTGGAAGAACAGGATGTTATTCCCTGCACAAAAATGTGTCTTACACCAAGGATTGGGTGCACAAAATATACACAAATTCATCATTTGATCCATTCTATGAACTGTCTGCATTTAGTGAGCGTCTTTATGTTTTAATTCACAAAAAACTAGGTGTGACAGGCAAACAAAGCAATATGAGACAAACAGCATAGTGACAGCCTGCAGCAGCATGTCTTCTTCTTAAGCTCTACCCCCCCCTTCTCTATCAGAAATGCATTGGTGGTTCAGTGGTAGAATTCTCGCCTGCCACGCGGGAGGCCCGGGTTCGATTCCCGGCCAATGCAATACACTTTTCCCCCATGCCCACAGGTGCATACAATAATTCCTATGTGCTACACAGGGGTGCAGTTTTTTATTCCCAGGCCAAAACAATACACTTTTCCACCACAACTGTACATGTAGACAGTATATGTGTGTATTAGGTTTGCAAATTTAAGCACTCTCCTTAATCGATTATAGGTGACATTAACAATTAATTATTTGATTAATCATTATTTGAAAAACCATAAAGACTTGCTTTTTCCTAAAAATACCTAATGTGTTTTTTCCTCAATCAAAGCTCACAGCAACATCATGCATATACATTGACAACAATGTATAGACTATTAAGTTATCAATTCAATTCTTAACAACTGATTAATCAGTCATCGTTTAACTGTTATTATCCATATATCTGTAAATGTATATACAGTCTATGTTATATTTTTCTTTTTTTTGGATATTCATATAAGTATTAATGCACTGATGATTAGATGCTTTTTAATTTTTCGCATCTCCAGTTGAAACCTACATTTCTGTTATGGCAATACAGATGTGTTGGGAAAAAATAGGGGAAATTCAATAATCTACACATCTATAATACAATGGATTATATATATACACAGTATATATGTATATATATATATATATTCCTTTTTCCTTTTTAACTTCTCACTCTTGAAATACAGAATAATTTAGAACTTTAAGTCCTCTGATGATTACATAAATTAATCATGCTGAAAAGAAAGTCATTTTTCAACTGCTTCAGTCTCTATATGTGACAGAAGTAGTGAGGTTTTCATTCATCACTGCAAGGAATCAACTAACATTCTTAATGGCAGAACACTTATCAAAACACTGTTTCTCAAAGAGGGAAAACTTTGTTACAGTAAAAGAAAATTCTGTCCCATTTTTAGAAAAGCACTAGAAGATGAAGCTGGCCACAGAAGAAGCTTAAATTTCCAGATATCATCTTAACAGCCACACAGGCCAGACAGTGTGCTGCTGTTTGAGGCTTCGAGATAAGTGTTCGTACTTGAGCTGACTGTTCCCTGAGAGGATGGAACAGAGGAGGCTAATGAGAAGAAAGGCCAAATATGAGGGCTTGGTGGATGAGCATTGGTGGCAGGGGATTTCAAAGTGGGGTTTTTCCTAAGTGCTGCTTGAGTTATTCTGAACACACAAAAGTAAAGGCCACCACGCTGTAAAGATTTCATGGTGTGTATATTAAGCACGGAAGTTAAAAAGCTAGAATGTGACGACAGAAAACAAGCAAAACACAAGAAAGAAAGAAAGAAAGATGCAATGGCACCACAACAAAAGAGAGTTTTACCGTGACAATGCATGGTGAAGAGGGGTGAAAGGTGAGGGGGTAGCAGGCTCTTGTCCCTGCTGGCACATTCAAAACCTTCGGGCCGGAAAATCCTTCACCATTCACATCAGCTTGCATTTTCCAGTCTTGGTGGGTCTCATTGTGCTGTGAGAGGAACAGAGGCACATTAAAAAGCATTTTTTAAACTACCATCATAACATAATTTACTTCTCTAAGCTAAAACTTTTAATAGGTTAGTTTCAGTCAAGTGATACAATTAGTCAAAGATACATATAACCACAATGTATATTCAGGATTACCACTCTCCTCAATGAAAGCAGTTTCTCATTATGAAAGTAATATCTATAACGATTCATAATTAATCAAATGCTTTTAGGATAGCTTTTAAAAAAAGGCGCACACACACATGCAGACTGATTAATGTATTCCCTCTTGCCCCTCACCAGTGGTAAGTCTTGTGTGACTGAGCGGTGTGCCGGTGAACTGAAGTTCAAATGGACCGATCCTCCCTGTGGTCACAAACGAGATAATTTTATTAACATTAACCACAAACCACATGACCCAACAAGCATTCCAACATATACTTAAAAAATTACTCTACTAGTAGTACTCTACATTTCATATTCCATTTTAAAGCTGCAATGATAAGTTAAAAAAATCAATTGGCTGATTGACAAAAAATAATCACCAACTATTATGATGACTGATTAAACGTACAATTGATTTAATAGAAAAAAAATGTAATTTTTAGCATCTTAAATATTTCCTCCTTTTTCCAGTTTGATATCAGATTAAATGTAATATACAATTTGGCTTTGAATTGACAAAACAAGAACATTAAATCCATCACCTTGGATTTATAAAAAAAACTGAGATGGACAATTTCCACAATTGTTTGACATTCTATAGACAAAACAATTGATAGATTTATTAATAAAATAATTGATAGATTAATAGATCATGAAAATAATTGTTAGTTGCAGCCATATACCCTAACCAGGTTTATTAAACTCTGATATCAGCGAGTATCTACCTGTGATGTAACAAATGCCTCTAGCACATAGACCCTGGTATCACACCAGGACCTCAGGACCACCTGACATGTAAATTGCCCCACAGAGTCAGCCTGGAACTGTAGTGGGATGTCCACACAACCACAGTCTGTTGAGCAGAGGGAAGAGGATGTTCGCTTATCGGAGGAGGTGCATAATCAAAAGAGGAGTATTGAAAGTTAGGTCAGGTTACAAACATGTTGTCTCTTCCTGGCTAGATAAACAGAAAGAGAAAGAAAGAAAGAAAGAAAGAAAGAAAGAAAGAAAGAAAGAAAGAGAGAGAGAGAGAGAGAGAGAGAGAGAGAGATGGAGAGATTGTGTGTGTAAACAAGCTGTGAGCACGAGAAAGAAGAAAGACAGAGGGCAGGAGAGGAGGTTGTCTGAGGTAGTGAGTGAATGAGAAATAGAAGTAAGCGAGTGAACAGGAGAAATAAAACTTGCTTTGCTGAATGTTTCATTGTGTGACAGGTGTTCTGGGAGTTTTCAGTCTCCTACCTGTGCATGTCTCTTTTCATTCATTTACTTCATCTACCCACACATCGTTCATGCACAAGTAAAGACTTCAGACATTTATGTGAGTGTGTGTGTGTGTGTGTGTGTGTGTGTGTGTGTGTGTGTGTGTGTGTGTGTGTGTGTGTGTACCTGCGGGATTTTCCCATGGTATGTTGGTGTCGTCCTTTAGAGGTATTGTAACAGTGCTTGGTAAAGCAAAGTATTGTGGCAAAGAAACCTCCACACTGTACTCTATCTCTTTACTGTGGTGAGAACCTCTTAGAAGTTGTGCCTAACAAGAGTCAAGAGAAGAGGACTTGAAGTTAAATATGGACAACAGAGAAAACATTTCACAATACTGATGTGGAATCCCCCCTGCCTGTCTGCCCACCTACCAACCAACCACACAGCTTCCTACTGAAAAGCCGAATGTCAGCTTTCCATAGTGAGTATGTGTGTGTGCACCTGTTGCCTGAAAAGCTTGCGTACAGCTGTGGTTGCCCTCACGGTGCTGCTATGCAAAGTGTGTGTAAGAATCCGTCTCCTGTGTTCATCGGCACTCATGCTGCACTGACCCCAGAAGGCCAGAGCTTGCTCCCGGGCCATATTGATCAGAGGCACACGCAGCAACTCCTCACAAACCTGCCCCACCTTGCAGTGCAGGCTTAGTAATTTTACACACACAGCTGGGTCTACTGGAGGAGAAAAACATCAGTATTAAATATATTTGATTTGCTATTCAAAATAAATACTTGATATTTGAGTGATATGGCCAAAGAAAAAAAACACACACACTGAAAAATGTGAATATGCTCTAATCTATTTTGCCACCAAATATGATAACAATATCAACCATCTAACATCTTAAAGAACATCTAACATCTATCAACAAAAAAACATGCATTTTAAACATATTTGCATTCAAATATTTAATGATTAAAAGATAAATGATGATGCTGTAATGCTGCAATAATGAGTGATGTTCACAACAGTAGGTTAATAGAATAACAGCTGCAGTTTTAGTCTCAGATTGTGCTATGATGCCCTTTAAATACTTTACAAGCAACATTTGGGAGACAGGTTTCCTACCAGAGTTGCTGGGGATGGAGAGTAAGTTAGAACTGGGCCTTGCAGTGAGAGGGGAAGGAAGAGGCAATTCCGCTGTGGCCTTAACCATGTAGACCATATCTCCCACCTAGAGGGACACACAGACAGACATGGTCATGAAGAAATGATGGTCACTTGCCACACTGGGTGATAATGTTTGGACATCCCATATAATGACATATGCTTTGAACAGTATTAGCAATATCTATCCAGTCAGTCTTTGTTAGAGGTTCAACCTATAACCATTTTCGTGTTACAGCTTTCTTGCTGGCAGCTAATAATATCTTTAGTTGGTGTTTATCTTGGCCCAAAACATGAGCTGTTATGTTGCCAAAAGAGTAGTAAGCTCATTAATTCTTGTTTCTTTTTTCTCTAATCAATAGTAAATCTATCAAATTCAGTACTTCATTTAATAATTTCAGTGCCCCTCTGTAATGAAAAGAAATCGCAACATTAAAGGAAGCACTGACATATGAAATATATCATGACTCTGTGGTTTTAGCTGGCTAATATTAGCAAATATTATCTTGCCTGCTAACATGGACAAATTTCTAGTTAACGTAGCAAAAAACTGTCTTGAATGATTCACGTCATTTTATTCATACAGTCTACTGGTCTTCATCGCAAATCTGAAGTTGTGCAAAGTTTTCTCATACCTAGGTGGAAAGTCTGCTGTCAAACCTGTAAGATGGGCCTCTGCTCCTTTTCTCTAATGGTTGATGTTCTCAAACCACTTCCGCATTATCAAAGTCATGTATTGCTGCTGCACATAGTCACGGTGTAAATATGTCAACACATTGCTATATTTTTAATATCACATAGTATTTATACAGCATTGTCATTAAAGATATGACAGGCATAGCCCTGATTCTGATGTGAAGACACTGCCATGGAAACATCTAATTACAACATATAATTGGGTGCACAGGTGTTGTATTTAAATTCCATCTGTTCATATAGTTATCTGATTCTTGACAAAAAGTGATAATGTGATACGAATATCAACTTTAGTTATTACAGTCTGTGTCTGTACTAAATTAGGTTTTGGTTCAAAGCATTTCCCATTTTGCACTGCTCTGTAATGAAACCACAGTCCTGTCTTGTAAAAATTAAAGTACACTGACATGCAAACAATTATCATATACACTTGCATACACAAAAACACACTTTTTAGGATAAAGATTTCATTCCATTTATTCCTATCTAACTTAGAAGCACTGTGTATTTTATCTACAGCCTCACAAATGAGAAACTTCTCTGCACTAAGTGTTTGTAGCTGTCTGCAGTTTAAAAAATGCAAGTAAATTGTCAGTTATTAAAAAATAAAATCTGTTTCAGGGAACTGAGATAACTCACACACAAATAAACACACTGACCTGCGGGCAGACCAGCAGCACAGAGCAGTACTTGGTACCTGGGCAGAAGGGCAGGTAGTGGATGTTCAGAGTGTCTGCTTGGCCTG
Organism: Plectropomus leopardus; assembly: GCF_026936395.1. Taxonomy (NCBI): domain Eukaryota; kingdom Metazoa; phylum Chordata; class Actinopteri; order Perciformes; family Serranidae; genus Plectropomus; species Plectropomus leopardus. Next base: position 9,807,208 of record NC_142199.1, read on the forward strand.
CCTTCAGACAAACACTCCTCGCTGTACTCATGAACTCGCTGCCTTCACCATCTGGGCACACACACAAACTTATATAGAATACAACCGAGCACACCTGAATAAAGGTAGTATACTCACACATGAGCATAAGCAGTAATCGAGGCAGCACAGAGAACACAGCGTGTGTGTGTATTTGTGTGTTTGTACTTACTGACATCTGAGCATTTCCCTTCAATCTCCTCCCCATAGCTCTTGTGTGAAGTCATTTTCTTCATACTAAAGAGGAGGAAATCAAAATCATTCATAGTAAATGGATGTCAGACTACACAGCCTGAATCAGCTGCACCTCAGATGAACTCGGTCCCACTTAAAATCCTCATAGTCAATTCCTGATTAGGAGGAGTAACTGGAATGACTGGCTTTGAAGATGTCCCAGGTGGTGAAAGATGCATACTAACCAGCTTTTCTTAATGACAACCCCATACTCTCTTGAGGATCAGCCTCATACTTTATCATTCTTCACCTTCCTACCTTCTGAAGTAGTAACTAGCAGGAGGAACACCCTGTCTTTTTTACCAAATAAGCTCTTTTGAAGAGGTTAGATGTTAGGTGTTTTATGTATTTCTGACAATAACATTATTATCATTATTGATTTTTTTTTATTGTAAAAAATGTAGTGATTTATCCATCTTCGTTTGAAAACACTGAAACAATCTGATGTTTGCTATACAGTATTTATCTTTCATTGTGTGCGGATAGTGTATGTGTTACTTGGCTTCGGAAGATGCCTCTTGAACGAGGCTGTCTTTATTCTTTTCGGGCTCCAGTGGGTTGAGCGGAGACTCCACCAGCACCACCCTAATCACACATACACATACAGCAGAGGTTTTATTCACCACTACAACATAGAAAATAAAATTTTCATCTTTATGTCGAACGGGGACTTTTAACCGTCACAAATGCATTTGAACACAGACACTTACCTGAACTTAGCATCTTTATTGAAAGGGTTCATTATGGGCACTTCGATAACTTTTGGCTGGTAACATGGAGACTTGCACTTGACAGTGTTCTGAGAAGAGACAACAGGAAGGAGTTTGTCACCTGTAATTGTAGCATAGCAGTCAGTCCACCCCTTAATTCATTATACTCACTGTGGGTGTGATGTGACTGACATGGGTCTTCAGATTGAAGGTAAGAGTAGAGCCGCAGGGACCAAAAGGAGACTTGGAGTTGAGAAGGAGCACTGCCTTCATGGGCTGCATGTTTGAGCAGCTGAACTGGACAGTCAGTTCAGTGCTTGTTCTGTGAAAATCACCACAGCCAACAACAAATTATCTGATAATTCTACAACCTCCCATTTTCAAGTTATGTCAGTAACGAATCAGCAGAATTTTAACACTATGTTTCTGCATAATGGCATTGTCCTTAAAAACAGCATTTCTGAGAGTAAAGCTTGGGATTCAAAATGGGACATGGGCTATTTTTATGGCGAAGCCTCACTTGAGAGGAAAAACTGGTACATTTTAATGAGCTACAGTCTCAAGGCAAAACCAATTTTACTCAACTTGGACTCTGAGCTGAATAACTTAAGGAGGATTTTCCCTTTCCTTTGCAGGGCTCAGGTCTGCCCAAAACAAGGTTATTTTAGAAGTACAGATGCAAAGACAGCACTTCTTCACTAAAGAATCCAGTTTCAGTCATGTATTTATTCTTGATGTACACTACAAAGGCATGCACCAATGTTTCATAATTACAATTTCATTGCACAGGATATTTTTCCCAAGATTATTTATGCCTTCACCTTCAAAAAATGCCTGTTAACACTTTGTTATATATATCACTCCTGAGCAGATTGTTCTTGGTACGCATTTAGAGCACACTAACACACACACCGTGGTCCATGTGTGTGTTTGAAAGAGAGTTACAGAGAGGGGAAAGGAAGGTGGAGTATTGCACGCAATGTTTCTTGAGGTTATTCATAACTTACTCTGGAAAATTAGTCACTTTTTAATACACTTTCCAATGGATTGTGAGTTTAAATGTTATTGGGATTTCTTTAATAAAGGAAAAAAAAAGTTAGATAACCTAAAAACTACTAAGCATTTCCTCCTCACATTTTCTCAATTTGTTAATATTTTGCAGGCCGGAGCAGAAGCTTAGGCAGGTTGTATGTGGCTACCGAGCTGCAAGTTGACAATAAGTCCTGTACAGACATGTTAATCATTCTTGAATCTAAGGGAGTAAAGTATAGAACAAAAGGATAATTACCTTCCTAAGAAGGTCAATCTTTAAGACAAAGTGCAAGAGTTCTGAAAGTCTCTCTAAAGACCATTAAATGGTTTGAAGACAACAGCACTCATGGGAACTAAGTTAAGACCAGAGACACTAATGGCGGTCTCAGAGCAAAAGCAAAAAATAATTTAGGCTACCTGTCTGTAGTGACTTATGCTTACAGTCTGCTAATTTCATGGTATCTTAGCCCTTTAAACCTTTATTTACAGGCATTTACCAAAGTCCTTACATGTCTTTGCTAGGTATGCCATACGTTGGTATTTTGTATTTTGTACAGTGACTTTAATTTTCTTGGTAAAAAAAACCTACTTTGGAGTAATGGTGACAGTAGATCCATCAGGGAGGGAGAAGAGATGGGCATCTTCTCCTACAAGTAAGGCCTTGTATTTGATTGGCTTAGAGGATGGGCTTTTCAGGCGCACCTACAGCACACACAGACAGACAGACAGACAGACAGACAGACACACACACACACAAACACACAAATAGAAACACATAGCGATAGCCACATTTTTGTATGAGCACATCCACAAACACACAGACAAATGCCACTGCCAGAAAAACAATACAACAATGAAATCCATCTTCCTTAACAGCACAGATAAACTGACATCTATTTTTGTTAAGCTTGTAATGTGGTTTAACCTGACAATGTGGATCATTACCCAAATGTATATTTGTCTGTGTTTGTAATCCTTTTAGTGTGTGCGTGGGTGTGCCTATAATCCTATTAATGTATGTGTGTCTATAATCCTGTTAAAGTGTGTCTGTGTACGTGTCATTATCTGTCCAGGAGCTTATTATCCCAGCCTTTGTCAGTCTCACAAAGCTCATTTATTTGATTTACAAGGCATGCAGTTACATTTTTATTTAGGTGTCTCCTAAAACAAAATCGGTGCCGTGTGTGTGTGTATGTGTGTGTTTCACCTGTTTACTGAAAGTGCTGTGCAGGGCTCCTGACAGAGTGATGGTGCGCACTGGCAGATACTGAGGCAGCCTCTCATACAGGTGAACACACAGCATTAACATCAGCACTGGATTGGGGTCTGACAAGTCTGTGGGCTAACCACACCACACACATTCAAATACAGGGACACACAGGGACAAAGGAAGTGCTGTCTAATCTCTAATAAGATCATCAGGATATATTAAACATCTCCAGTTATGCTTAACAGGTCACTAATTAAGCCTGCGGACATTGCAAATTTTCTCTGTCTGTTTAAGATTTAGTCTGTATGACTTCAGACCAAGTCAATCTATATACAGTTTAGTATATTAATCTGCACACACTGTACTTATACATCATATTAAATGCTTTCTACTTGTCCATCCTTGGTTTGAGAGGAAGCCTCTTTTAGGCCTGTTACAGCATTTGCATGGAGTTACAAAACGTCAGGGGGATGTTTCATAAATGTGACTGCACTAATGAGATCAGACTCATTCAAGTCTGGTCTAAGAATTGTCAGTTGTGACTTGGAAACACAGACCCGAGACATCAAACACAGATCACATCTATTTATAGAGAGGATGCACATATTAAACATGATGTGAAGAACACATACATTTTACAAGAATGGCACCTCATGTTAGCATGCTTCCACCAACCAGTCAAGTCATGGTTTATATCAGTATCTGTCTAGACTCATGTATGTAGTGAAGACTTTGAAGGAATTTAATAAAACACCTATAAACACCTATTGTCGCAGGAACTAACACTAAAATTGTTTTGACTACTTTGACCGATGTTTATATGTCTGTTGGTCAGTCTGTCTGTTGACAGAGCTACAACTATGCAAGATGCATTCACAAAACTAGGCTGTAAGTGAGATCAAAATGAAAGCAGAGTTAAAAGATGTCAGCAGCCAAGCAGCTGGTCTAGCTTATCGATTGTAACACTGGTGAAGTTATACCTGAAGACTAACCTGACAAAGCCTAGTCTACTGGTAATCTTGCTGTGAAAAACACCTCCTTGGTCACCTCTGAAATTTACCTGTACATCTAGGTTGAGACAAAGTGCAGTTAAGGCTTGAACCAATATTATGTTGTTGTGAAGGATCTGTTCCAGGCTGCCAGTTGTAGTATACATCCTCTGGAAGTGGCTGCAGATCTAATTAGGAACACAGCAGATATAAGGAAATTAAAAACTATGACAAGGTTTATCTGTACCCACCTGTTTCAATTGAATCTGTACTTAATCTGCCACTTGGCTGCCTGTAACCCATTGCTCAGTAACAATACGGGCTCAGTAAATCAGAATTTTAAATTGCATCTTGGCATAAAAAAAGTTTTGGTTTTGACAGATGTTTTAGGAATTTAGTCAAATTTCTCATTTTCTTTTGCAGGCAAAACACCACCACTAAAATACAGAGTGAGCTGCTCTCTCTCTCTCTCTCTCTCTCTCTTACTCACACACACACACACTCACAAACAAACACTAATGTTCACACATGCTGAAAATGGTGCTTAGCATGATAAGAGGCTCCTGTAATCTTATTCAGGACTAATTGCATCCTCATAACATCAATCAGAGTGCCACTTAAAGACATTAACCGCCATCCCTCATTGCCTCACAAACACTGAAGAGTGTTTGCACAAAATTAACAGACCCACTCAGAGACACATGCACATACACACATACCAGGTAAGGGCAATAGGCAGCAAGCAGAGCAGCTAGCACCAGTCCATCTGTCAAGTCCAGGTCAAAATTCACTATCCAGCGTGCTGATGGGACACCACCTGCCAACCATTACCATCAAGGCATCAAATAGGTACTGACAAAATTCCTTTTCACACCTTTTTTAATTGCGTTGACACAAACTGCATTCAATGACCATATATTTCAAAAGTCGGTTTCATACTGTTGTCAAAGCTTTTAATTTTCTGCAAAATACTGCACTGAACCCAGCAGTCGAATGGGGAGAGCAGTTTTGCAACACTAGCAGGCTTAAGTGGATAAAACAGTAAAATGTGTGTGCTACCTGTTCCCCACACAGTGTTCCTCATGGTCTGGTAATGCATGTTGAGCCATGAGAGCAACCGTAGCTCGCAGGATGAATAGATGTTACTGGCCACTGGCTGTAAGCCGACAGGGAGGAGTCCATCTACGTTGTCATGGTTCAGTGTTGTGTTCAAACCGTTCTCTGACACACGACACAAAACCAGCACCTGAACATATGCAGAGGAATATTTAATACTGATATTTAATGGGATATGACTGTTTTCCAGCACTACTCTACTTCACACAGAAAGGTTCTCAGGCTCCCATTAAGCTGTTACGAGTTAAAACATTTGTAAAGTCAAAGTGTTTTTATTAAACCTTTGATTAAACCTTTATTTAACCATCAATAATCAATCATCAATAATAAGCAATGATTTCTTACAACCACTGCTTGGAAGAGAGAGACAGACAGAGAGAAATAAAGTACATAAAGCACAGGGCTTTGGCAGAGGAAAATTGCAGCTCCCCTTCAGTGAGATCACAGTGTCAATTAAAACATTATATAATTTAACACAAATATAATATGCATAATATATTCTGACGAGATCTAGTGAGTGGATGCAGACAAACAGACAGACTGCCAAAATGAGTTTTTCACCTTGTATATCTGCAGCAGCACATCAGTCCAGGATCGTTTGCTTAGAGACTCATAGTCAACACTGCTGTAGTCCAGACCACATTCTCCCTCCTTTGACTGAGAGAAAAACACATATGTAAGGAAATGGCACAAAAAGCTCGAAATATGATGTGTGTGAGTAAAGGACAGACTGTGAGTGAGAACAGGATGGGTTTTTTTTTTTTTACTTAGCAGGCAATTATTTTTCCATGGTGTACGTTTCAGAGCCAATTGTTGTTTGTGAGTGTTAATCTGTACCTGCAGGGAGCACCTGTGTTTGAACTCTTGTATGTCGAGCAAGTACTCTGGTCTGATGTGACAAAGGCAGGCTCCCTGAACCCTGAACACAGAATTACAATAAACAGAAAAATTAACAGAACATTTCCAAAATGTCACTTAACCCTTGTCAAAGTGGAAAATATAACATCCCTGGCTTCATCTTTCTGTTAAAATAATGCATTTTTCCACTCAGACATACAATACCTACCCATTACACAAATGTTTCTTTTAGTTTCATTCAGGCATTATGGGGCATTAAGGGAAAGAGACACAATGCTCGCGAAATATTTGACTTTCATGGCCCACCTCACCAACTTTGAACCAAGCCAGCTGCAATTAACAACATGACACAATCAAAAACTAAACTAAATCAAAACTAAAGCTGGCCCACGAATACATGTGTCAGGCCTACCTGAGGAAAGCAAGCATAGCCTCATGCTGTTGTAGCAGCTGATTAGTGCGCTTTTCTATATCACTGGAGAACGTCTGACAGCGAGGAATACCAGGAATCTGTTGGCCGGTCAGGTGATGGAGCATGTCTACTACAGACCTGGACACAATGACACAATAGTTTTGTCCTCTGCATGGCCAGCAAAGTTATACCCACTCATAGGAAATTAGAACAGAGCTTAAAATTCAGTATCATCTACTATTTTCCCATTTTAAGTCTCAAAATTATCAAGAGACGGCAAGCCAAATTAGACTGCAACCGCAATTTAAAAAACAGACATACTTTATAGACAGTTTATTTGCACACAAGTGCCTCTGTTTATTCTAAAGATCTCTATTTTAAAAGCAGTATTCATTAGGCAGAACCTGCTCTCAAACTGCACACTTTCGATCCCTTTCAGTTGTCTAGTTTCATCATGGTTGTTGACGAGATTTAAACATCCAATTCTGTGTGATCTTGTCACGATGTTAGCTATGTCGTCCTTCACTTCTTTTTAGCATGAGGATGACTCATTTGAGTCTTTTTGAGGCACTAAACAACAAAACACTTTCATCTATCTAATGAAATGGTTTGGACAGAGAATCCATCACTCAGACTGTATACACACCTGGAGTCTCTGGTTTGACTCACTCGATAAGTCCTTCCACTGGAATGATTCGTTTGAATTTTTGACACAACCCTGAAGGGAGAGAGGAGACATGTACTTTAACAGAAGAATACCCTAAAAATGAAAGTTATCTAACAAACAAACAGTCTAAAAATGGGGTTCCTAAGCTAAACTATTGGGAAATCTCTTGCATATACCTTCTGAGAGTGTGTGGCACAGAGATAGGGTGTGGTTTATTTGGCCACCCAAAGAGGCTGAACCACCTCTCCACAGCCAATAATACATTATGGTAATACAGTCCTTCCTCTGAGTTGGCAGCAGGGAATTCTGGGGCACCAAGATTGATTGGGGTGTCTCTGTTAGGAGAGACGTCTGTATCCCTGCTGGCCTGACCACTCATACTGTCGCTGTCTGGAAAACAGTCTGACGAGAACAGATATACACACACAGTACCGCACATGTAAACACACTCCTGCTGAGACAGACACACAAACAAAATAAAGAGACTGACTCGAGCAAGTCTAAATAAAACCAAGTTGCATTGAACATTTCATGTTCTGACCTGAGCCTGAGTTCTTGTTTGATGAGCTGTTGTGATCAAACAATGAAGAGGACGATGAAGTCTGACCAGAGGCAGGACTTGGTGTGTGATAGCGCTGAAGGATTGCCTCAACAGCTGTAGCCCCTAAATTGCATTAATATTCACCAATCAGATGCAAGGACAAAATTATTGAGTAAATAATTAAAGCTGTAAACTCAAGTGGGTAGGAAAAGGTGATGGTATTCGCCATTTTGTTTTTTAAATTCAAAACAGCTAATTTAAAGCTATTAACCACACTGTGCCATACTAGTTGGATATAGCTCTTATTTTCATTCATTATTATATATTCAGTCATTATTATTTTTGTTTTACTTTTTTACCTCCCTATTTATCTGTACTTAGATCTGTCTTTGAGCTGTTGCAACAGTTTAATTTCCCCTCTGGGGATCAATAAAGGCATATCTTACCTTATCTTAATTTTGCAGAAAGGTGACAAGTTTGGAGATATGAAATGAAAATGAATGGTTTCATTTTTTCTATTTTGAAGCTGCTCGTGTTGCATGTAAAATTATTCATTTGGCAACAATGCTTTGCTTTACAGCTTTAGCCCTCACCAACAATTCACCAGATACTGTCCCTCCCATCCACCAATAACAAACAGTTTTTCAAAACATTAATGAGGTCTAGACGAGGTACATGGTGTCATGGATGTGTGTTTGTGTTAGTATACAATGCCAGTACCAGTCTTGAGGACTATCTGTTGCTCGGAGCGGTGCAGGGCCATGTAAGGCCAAACTGTCAACAAACAGTTGTCAGCAATAGCAGACAAGTTAACCTTAAACCTGGTGGCAGAGAGAAAGAGAAGAAAGTCAAGTTATCAGATTAATCATCTTAAAATTTATGGGTTTCAAGGATAATACTGCTTCTATTCTCTATTTTTGGATTAAGTAGAGAGTAGCCCAAATGGAAAAGATACAAGAAAAAGAGATGTTAGACTTGGTGTTTTGCAGTAACTTATTACCTGTTGTGGAGATGGTCAGTGAAGGTGATGGTTGTGCCGAGGGACAGAGGGATGGTGGAGCTGAAGGACACACTGCAGATTAGAGAGGCCTCCTGCTTCTTAATGCCTACTGGATGTCTCTGTGGTTGTAGATGAAGTGGGAAAGAGGGATAATTTCACAGGACTTGGTAGTATCTCTGCTGAAGCGCAAGCCAGGAAAATCAGTTAGATTTGTAACATTAACCCTTTGAAACCTGGATAGACATCAGTTTTTCTGTGCTGCCTTCAGACACCTATCACGAGCTATGTACCTGATCCTGGTTTTGTGCAGGGATGTTGTTACCCTCAGGAAAGACGACAGAGACAGGCTGTATCTTTGTCCCATCCTCCAGTTCCACCTCATCCACTTCGGCTGATACCATGGTTCCACTGCAAAGGTGAACACAGTGGATATGTAGAAAAAGAACATCCCATATAGATACAAAATTCAACCATTCCCCCACATGCAATATTATGAGCAACCTTCTCAACATTGCTTGAGGGCACAGAGCATAGACTGTATTATAAAGATGTAAGGTACAATAGCTCCCCATAAGTGAAGCCATAACATTTCGATCACCCCCAGGTGGCTTGCTGCAGTATAGGTCATAATCCCCAACCATTCCATTTTAGCAGATGGGACATGGGCCAAACTAAAAACTCAAAGTACTATCAAATAATTTTTTCTCAGAGATGGTTTCTATCATTTTAGGTGGTTCTTATCTCGCTGATGTACGGTAAAGTGTGCATTTTACTGATAAGCTTGGCTTTAATCAGTTATTTGATGCTATAAAAAGGGCCGGACATCATGACTGACAGCTGTGTGCAAATGAGATACTTAAGCTTAATTTTTATACAGGTCAAGGAAATGGAGACCGAGTAGTCCTTTTTCTACTGATTTACGTAGACATTATATTGTGTAAACAGTGCTCAAGATATGTTTTCTTGAGGAGATGCACCATGTTGCTCAGTTAAGTCAGTCACAGGGATTTGGGTCTGAAAATACTGCCAGAGCTGTAATAGTGCAGCCAGATTGCTGTCCACTCTGAAATCTGAACAACAACATAAACCACAGAGGAATGTGGATTAGCTAGTTGGCTTACAATATAAGCAAAATCCAACATGACTGCAGACCTGCCAGTTAATGAGTCCTGGCTTGAATGATAAAAATCCCACTGAAATGAATAATGTCCTCAGTTTATGTGTGTGGCAGTGTTTCCTCTGCATCCATTTAGCTCCAATGGCTCAACACAGCTGGTAAATTGCCACAAGCTACAAAAATGTAAATAAAATAAAAATCCATCAGTGTTATTGTTCAGCTTACCCAAAAAGCTGACGACTACAACTGTGATCACAGAGCAGCTGTCCATGTGTCACGATCCAAAAAATCAAATATGAGGCATTCATAAAATGTAACAGTTACTAGAGCAGGTTTTGGCCTGGGGTGAATAGAAAACACTGTGTCTGTTGGTGTACATAAACCCACCTAGGATATCCTGAGGCCAGCAGGGTGAGTGTGGCAGTTGCATTGCTTTCCAGTGGTACTGGTGTAAGTAGGATTTGAGGGGGGTAGATGGTGATACAGGGAAGCTTGAGGCTAATAGTGATGGACAGCTCTCTGTAAGGTTGATGTCCCTCCTCTCCTGCCATCCCCTCCCCTTCCTCGTATCCCAGGTAAAGAGGAAGGGACAATTTGGTGACTCTGCCAGACCCTAGAGGAAAACAAATACACATCAGTGGAGACTAAAGGTGAATTTAAAATTGTGCATCAAGCACAAAAAACACCACTTCACCTCAAGGCTAGAGCATTGACAGCTTGGGCTGCTTGTGTTTTCTTCAACAAATTTCCAATGCCAATGGAGGTTGTTGATAGTGGAAACAACTTTAAGCATGTTAAAGAAAGAATTGGAAATTTCTAATTTTCAGTAACAAACTTCTAACAAAACTATCACCAGTGAAAAAGCTCTTTTCACCTTGATCGCCATTCTCTATCACAGTGCATAAAAGAACATAAGTAGAGTAGTTTAGGTTACCTGGATGTAAATCCAGTTCTGCAAGTATGAGGATATCCCAACATTGCTCAATATCAAAGAAATAATGAAAAGACCCAAACACTATATAGTCTGATCACATATGATACTTGCGACTAGTGTTGTGGTGGCGCTGCCAATGGGTACTCAATCACTATATCAGCTTCTACAGTTCATGAGTTAAATTTATTTTTTGAAGGAAACCTCTGAAATATTTGATCCTGGCATACAACCCCTAAATGTGGCTACTGTGACTTGTGATTTTCCTGTGACAGACTGAGGTTATTTCCTCCACTGTGCCCGTTTGGTATCTTGGTGACTCAGGATGCCCCACAATGGAAGGAGACGTGTGGTAGAGGGTGTGGCAAAAGAAACCCAGTAGCACACAGCAATTTTGATGCCAAGAATGAGTGTGTCCATACAGATTTATGCAAAACGATATATAACATACAAGTCTACTAAGTTCTGTCAGTATATATGTTATTACATGGTAACCAAAAGATACCATTTAAGGTTCTTTCATGCCAGAGGGAAATTTTATGTTTTATGAGGCTTCACAAAGATAGTCTAAATGGTTATACTTGTGTTTAGGTTGAAAAAGTACAGCATTCTTTCTAAAACTACTGGACCAAAATGAAAAAGAACCACCAGCCTTTTTCTGCTGGTTATCATGTTGTTGAAATTAAGTATTTCCTTAAAGGGTGGCTCTCAGGGCAAAACATAATTCCTTATTCATGGTCCGTCACTAAAGATTATTAAGGCCCCATGGGTAATGGTCTAAGCTGCATGAGAACATTATTTTGTGTATCATTTTAACTTTAAGTTATGTTTCACTTTATAGTAGTTTTACCCATCTGAAATTTTATTTTGAGGTATGTTACATTTTATTAAAGCTATGTGTTTGTGTGCGTGGAGGGAGAATGGGGTCAATTGCAATAAATTGTGATGGTGTGATCTGAGTATGTTTCTAAGAAAAATAATACTATACATTTACAATGATAGGAATGTGTGTCTGAGAAAGAAGAGAAGGCAGTAAGAAATAAAGTAATCCATCATCATTGTGTGTCTGTGTGTGTGTCTGTGTTTCCAATTATTTCTCACCTGTAGTGATGGCCTCAGGGATGACACTGACCGTCAAGCAGATGGACTGGCCAGGCCCCAGGCTCCCTGATGGTGGAGACACAATACACAGCTCCCCCTCTCTTCTGTGCTCTGTTGGTACTGCAATTGCTCTGCAGTCAAACCACCAGTTTACATGTTTCCTGACACCCTGACGCCAAAACGCACTTTCTTCATTCATTGCTTTCAGCTCCACTGTCTGCAGGAGAAAGGAGTGAGAGACCGAATGAGACTAAAAGAACAGACAGCAGAGGCACAGAAGATAAAAAAGAAGACAAGCAATCATTTTAGTTGTCAGGCAGTGCTATCAGTAGGACATTACGAGCTGAAGGATGACAAGTGAAAATGAGGAGATCTAAAAACAAAGTTTAAGAAAGGCTCGAAAAATTGAAGAATAGAGGGAAAATGTGGGAACTGTGGGAGGCGGGAAAAGTTGCAGTCAGAACCTTTATACCTTATTATAAGCATCAGACAGTGGTGCCAGAAGTTCCACCTGGAACTGTAAGCTTGAGGGGAACATTTCCAGTGGAGCGCACAGCACTGAAAACAATTTAAAAACAAGAGAAAGAAAAACTTTACATTTAACTATGTGAAACTAGTTCCATTTGTTCTGTACACATGCAATGTGACAGTATTTCAGCTGTCATTTAACCCTTTGAAACATCTAATAATTTCTCTCTTTTTAAAAAACGATTTTCATGTCATTTTCTCTTCCCTACTTTCTTGCAATTTGTGGGACACCTCTTGTTAAGTTGTTCAATGCTTTTTTAGCTATGTTTTCAAAATAAGTCAAATCAATCTGCTCAAATTTCAAAAGTTTACATGCATGTAAAAGGCGTCTGAATGCAGCACAAGAAAAGGAATGTTGTTGCATGGTTTTTAAAGGGTTAAGTTTCACAAGAAAAATAGTGAATAGAATTTAAATTATAGATATCACTCACTAACACACAAATATGGCTCTAGCTCCACATTAATGACCCCACCTGTGGCCTGTACGCGCTGTGACCGTTGTGTCGCCATGGTGACAGACTGGTGAAGAGGTTTGACGACATGCTTCCTGCTGACAGCTGACAGAGAGGACGACATGGAAGAAGAGGATGGAGTGCGGAAAGGAAGCAGAGAAGGAGCGGGCCATCTCACTCCATTGACCATCAGCAGCAGGTTGAAGTCGTAACTGGCCACCTGCAGGAAGACATTCCCTTCTTTTTGAGATCTTAATTAATCACTTTTACATACAAACACTTTTAAGATTTAAGATGAAAGAGATCAGACATGATATTGACCATTCACTAAGCCCTGCCCCCCATAGTTACAGCTGCTATGCCTGACTGGCTTTTATACCAGTTTGGCATGATTTCCACTCCATTTTTATTCTGCATGCTTAACAGCACATTATGCCATCTTAAATCAAATTGCTCTTAACAAAACACCACGTATACCAGCAACAGAAAACAACACAGATGGAAAAAAAACACATATTTCACGGAGCTTATTATGGCTGAATCTAAATGCAAAATTCTTTGTGCTGTCTCTGCCAACATTTACAAGCTGTGAAAATAAGAAAAAGTTTACTCCAGCATCTCAACAACCTGCTGCTGTTTGATTATCATCTGCTGGAAAGTCAAGGTCATATTTGTGGCCTCTTGTGCCACCTGCACTGCCTTTAGCTGTGTTGGTTTGGTACCCAGAGTATACACAAAGTCATGATGTTACACACCACAGTGCAATGGGTGGCAGCATGAACCTTTGGGTCATGGAATTCAGACAGAGATAGACAAAATCAGGCTTCTCATTTCTAGCAGTCTTTTATCCGCTGTAGCTAGCAAGCTAATTCACTTAATGTTTTCAGCTTAAAAACATCGAAGTAGATGACTGCAGCTGGAAATGATATAAGTAGTATAGAAAAGTAGACTGGTGTATAGTGAGCTGCTGATCACTGGCAGTAGACTTATAAGTAGGAAACAAGTCCTGTACAAAGGCTTTCTAGGCATTGCTCTTTTATAAATAGAAAAATTATAAATGCATGTGGAGACAGAGTCTGCAACAGCTGGCTAACACTGGACAATTTACCTAAATGTTGATTAATGCAAATTGTCTTTAATGATATAAAATTTAATTAAGCTAATGCTAGGCTTAAATATGCACATGTATAATAAGGAAAAAATGTAAGCTAACATTGCTGTAACATAACCCTGTTTATCTGCTTACCTCATTCATATTTTTAAAACAAAGAAAAAGGTTTTTAGGGTGAATACTATCGAAACAGCAAGGGTATATTAACTGTTCATTTCCCCGAATCCAAAAAAGGGCAGGACAGAGCCACTAATGCATCTTGAAACTTGTGGGTTCTGCACAGTGGTGACACACTGCACAGATGAAAATGTCATTTTTAAATGCAGTTAATGATATGCTCCTTTGCCTTAGAAGTAACTCTCCATTACCTGGTCGTGCTAACTATCATAGCTAACATTTTAGGACAAACACACTATATTTTCCTTACACTTTAACCCTTGAACTTTTCTTTTTGACTTGGCTAAGGCAAATGGCTAAAAGAAAAAGACGCAATCATAAAAGTTCTTATATGTATATTGAGTATCTGTCCCAGCAACACCTCTCATACATACTACATCAGCATGGGAAGAAATTCAAAGCTTGATAGACCTAAGCTATGATTGGACTGTTGCTTTTCAGAAGAAGAGTTTAGAGAACAGTCAGTGATATCATGATATTGTATCTATTTGGTGATTCTTGGCAAAATCTCACTTGGGTTGGGAGGAAGACAAGAGAACAGTCCACTGTCTGGTCGCCCTGGACCTCCACAACACTCACACCTGGCTCCTTCACTGTTTGTAAAAAAAAAAAAAAGAATCAATTAGAATAAAACAACATAAAATACGTACACACAGAGCAAAACTAAAGACAACACAGGACAATGTGCTGTGTATTTAAATTGTATAAACACTTCCATCTTGCATTGTCCAATCTTATATGTCACCAAACCCCACACAGACAGTAATTCAAAAACACTACATGTTTTTCTTTCCTTTTTTCCTCTGAGGACATAGTACTATATAATATACTATACAGAATATGCTTGACTAGTGTGTGAATACGTACTCGCTGAGGGCTGAGGGAGGCGTAAAGAGAAGTCTGTGTGTTCTGCCAAGTCGAAGGTAACCCGGGCTGTGGCTGATGAGTGGTTTGTCAGAGCGAATTGTATCGCTCGCTGAGAACCAGCATAAACTCCGTAAAACTGGAAATTTGACTGGAAAGAGGGACGGAAATTAACACAAGTAGATAAGATGTGGATATATCAAAACCTGAAAAAATGCGTTAATTACAAAGCCTGAAACCAGCACTGTCTGAAAATCTGGATGAATGAAATCAATAAATGTTATTCCAGTTGTCTATTTTAGCATTTCAGCAGAAACAACAATACACATGTCATAATGAAAGGGGGAAATTGGTCCTTTATTGTGCTTTGAGAGAAATTTAAGTTGATTGAAAAATGTCTTTTTTTCTGTTATCTATTAAATTTGAGTGACTGAGCTCTACAAACTGCACTGTTGAAGTTTCAGAGAGCAACTTAAGAATCATGCCCTGTCAAGGAAACACTGTTGCAGCACCTCCACAGCTACAGCAAACAAAAATGAAAGCGAAAAAATAATTTTCTGCTTTAAACAACTGGAGCCGCACAAAAGCAGAATATCCGTCACTTCATTTCTTTCAAAGGTGCAACACCTGCCATTTCCACAGAAACACACACACACACACACATGCACATGCATACAAACACAAAGTCTGATGAATTTTCTTCTGTCTCACACCATCACTTCCCCCTTATTCTTTTACTTTCCACGTCTATGAGTCATGGTGTTATCACCTCTGTGGAGATTAGTAATTATAAAAACCATGAGTATTATTCAGGAGTCCATTTCAAACTGGAGCGCCCCAGGATCTATCAACAAAAATATAAAACTGTGCATGTTCCTGTGAAATATGAATCTCGAATGTTTAAGTGATTTGATTTGATTTATTTACTTTTGAAAGATAAAACCCAACATCGAGACACAATGGTATTACACTCCAACACTGATAATATGTTGTAGTGACATTAATACAAATACTAAGTTTACTGGAGGTGTAAATGGGAGGTAATAATAGTTATGTATTAGAAATAAAACCATCCATTACATTTTAGTAATTACAAAGTCCCCTTCCCTCTCTTTTCCTCTATACACATATCTATATCAGGGATCTTCAATGTTTGTCAGGCCAATGACCCCTTAGCTTTAAAAGTAGAGACCCCCAACTACATATGTAGTATAAAATTCCACAGCATATTAAACTGAATGGAGGCTGATAAACAGAAGGCCATATCAGCCTCTGGCTGCAGTTTTGACCTGTATTTGCTTTTCAGGTAGGTGATGGAAGAAACTCCTCTTTTATAAAGATCAGTTGTTGCAAAAGGCAAAATATGCTGGACTCACGATAAGGTGTGTTTTCAGACATATTCTATTTTTTGACAAGACAAAAAAACCATTCAAAATTCATCAAAAAATAATGTGGTAGATGTATGTGGGTGTAGAACCCAAAACCTCACTTCTTTTCATCAAAATGAAAGATGAAGAACTATTATTGTTGTTGTTTTTGTTATTATTAATTAAAAAGATGAGGGTGATAACAGTTTTTGTGTTCTTGCACTTAATCCTTTCTTTATTTATGTATTTGTGTTTGATTGCTTGCTTCTACGTATGGAGCTTTAATTTACATAGAAAGCATAAAATTATGCAATGGATTTGAAGTAATGAATTGCATGACATATTTGTGAGATGCTGAAAGAAATATTGCAATAAAATATAAAAAAAATCCCTTCATGTATTGAAATAGCTGAGATGTAAACTCTACACCTTTGCCTAATTTAGCAAGCACAGATCAATGAATATGTAAATTTGCCTCACCCTGCCTGCAGCTCAGCTTGAAGGTACTCGCATACCTTCAACTCTGCTCATCAAACAAACAAACCTCTGCTTGCACACAGTAACATGAGCCTTCCTGACTGCATCATCAAACAGCTAATAATGTGTTGCTGATGTTAGATAAACCTTGTTCCTGATTACCACCTCTGACAAAAGTAAGTGACAGTAAAACGCAAAACTTTATTTGAAAATACCAATACGTAGCTACACCTGGCTTCTCCTTTGATACCTCTGGTTTTAGGTCTAATCACTTGCATCCAGAGGCATTTGGGTTTACGACTGTTGATAATGCCCCTTGGAAACTGAAAATAAACTGGGAAGTTGAGGACTAATTTGCATTTGTGAATTAGTCCGGCAATTTAAGACTAGGAACTCACCATACTGATGTCTACATTTGGAGGCTCCACTGATCCGCCCACTCTGAGCTCAATGGACTTCATGTTCCTCAGAGCGATCTGTAACACACACGCATGCTTAGTATACCTCAGTTCCTCTCTGAATTGCCCACACACACACACAAACAAATCATCTTGATATGAAACTTAAGAGCTCTTCTTTCTCTAGCTCTCTCACCTCCACTCTGGTGTCAAACTTGATAACAGAGTCAGGGTTGAAGTGGATTTTGAGTGCAGCCTGTCCCCCACTTGGCACAACGCCCTCAGATGGACTCACCACCATACCTGGCAGAGGACACACATCTAGCACCTGTCACAAACAAACAGAGACAGAGAGCAGAGAGGCTGGCTATTTTTCTTGTTTGGTAAGTAAGTAAGTAAGTGTGTGTGTGTGTGTGTGTGTGAGTGTGTGTGTGTGTGTGTGTGTGTGTGTGTGTGTGTGTGTGTGTGTGTGTGTGTGTGTGAGTGTGTGTGCGTGCATGCGTGAGTGTGTGCGTGCGTGCGTGCGTGCGTGCGTGCGTGCGTGTGGTGGGGCGCACCTGGTAGTAGGCATGGTTATGTCCAGTGTTGTGCAAGACTGCAGTTCTGATAGAGGGAATGTTTAGAGGCACTGATCCAAATGTGACCTGTTTGTCTGCCAGCTGGACACTGGTGGACCCGACCTGAGACAACATAGAGACAGAGAGACAGAGAGACAGAGAGAGAGAAAGAGTTATCTATCACTGTTCTGTGATATTAAATCCATAGTGATGTATTCTACATTTGTAGTTCACCCACTCTCCCTTAACCTGCCTTGTCTTATTCTGCTCTAGTCACTGATTTCCCGCATTTTACAGAGTGACTTTCGACAGCCCCCAGAGTGCATGTATTTGGAGCATGTGTACAACTCAGTCAGGAGAGCGATAGTAATGATGATGACTGAACAGCGAGCATGAGTGGGAGTTTTTTACATTGAAAAAAGCATAAAAGTCACAAGCCTTACGGTACTTAAAACACAACACTTCTTGCTGCTGAATTTGTGTTCTGGTCTACTGAGGCTGCTGTCAGACGAGAAATCGATATCTGCGTCAATGATGGATCTGGCCTCATATGATTGTTGAACATTGGTTTAATAAAAGACTCTACATAAACGGTCTTTCTACTTGAGAATTTATTTCATTTAATTTATCACTCATGTTTTAGATTGTTGAAAATATTTTGCTATTAACCTTAATCATAGCTGTTGTGCTAGATTTTAAACAATGTTGCATGACTGAAGTGAAAAGTTTCTATAGTTGTTTCGATACCTCAGTACTTATAAGTCCCCATAAATCCCAGCTAATAATCATTTTCCCTGAGTATTCCAGAAGGTTTGATTGTACATTTGATACTCAGATGTTAAATTTTGGACTCTTGTGAGATAGCTAAGACAAAGCGGTTCTCTAATGTTCTCTCTGATAATTTGTTTACATCTTGGTAAAAACATCTTGGGAACAAACAGAGCCTATAAATCAATGATTTTCAACAATTAGGCTGCAACCTAATACCGCCGGTGTTGGCTATCAGACAGCAAAGATGTAATGTGATGAGAATGGACGTCATTGATCAAGTTTCCCTCCTTCCCAACTGCTAACATCCCGACAGAACAAAAAAACAAGCACAAGGTCTGATGATTTAAGAATTTAGGAATCACAGAGCACTTCAATTTGCATTCTATGTCAAGTGTGAAAACCTCACGTTCTGTCAGCCACAAAACACTAAATAAGCCAAGAGACTGGATATCAGAAGAAACTGACAAAAAAAAGACAATCTCCCATCTGTTGCTGCCTTCTATTACGCCATGCTAAGACAGGTTAATTGGGAAGAAACAGGCACAAGTATCTCATGAATTGGCAGATTTAATTTTGGTTTTCATTCTCCTCTTTAAGTATATTATAAAAATCAGCAATAATTAAGCTTCTAAATTAGATTAAGCTACTTCTAAGAAAAGTTTTAGTTCCACACTTCACTCCCTCTGTCTTTATATGCACACACTTCCTCCCTCTGGCTTGCCCAAACAGGCATGCTTTCTGTTCCAACACCTCTGTCTGACACATTTATGATAGCAAATATATCACCAAATGACCAAGGAATATACCAAGCTTTAAAATAAAATAAAATAAAATAAATAAAATATTACTTTCTTTACAAACTCACATTTTCCTTTTTGACACTTAAACAGCATTTAGGTATTTGTGTTTGTCCAACTTTATGAAAATGTAATCCAGCATTTTCCAAGTTAACATGTCAACCAATTGCATAAGCACTGCAGACAAGACCAAATCTTGACCTGCAATCACTTGATTTGTCTAAATTTAGAATACAGGCAGATAGTAACAGTGGTTGCTGCAAACATTGCTGGCATGCAGTAGCAGTATGATCTAAATCCAATACATAAATATGTATATAGTTCATAAAAGTAATCTTCCCTGTTCTAGAGTCAGACCTTAGCCACACAGTGCAGGCGTTGTGTGTTGCCCTCATGGACACAGAGGTCAAAGTCTCCCTCTGAAGGGGAGGAGAAGGACGGATGCCACACCACCTCACAGTCTAACTGCTTGTATGGCTCCACTGTACCTGGGGAGGGGGGGGTAGATTTGTTGTATTAGATGCAAAGAGACATTCTTGAAATCAAGGCTTTGAAAATGCTGACCCATGTACTCAAACCCTGGGACACTAAAACTGAGGTGCACCTGTAGCCGGTCGAATAGAGAACAAGATGCCACTCTCTGTCACTACTGGTTTCCATGTGAATTCTGCAGCGAGGTTACGCTGGTTTCGAAGGGTAACTGAGCTTCTGTATCCTGACTGGGCAAGCAGAGTGTGGTTGGGGCGGAGCACCAACATTGTGGTGGACAGCTCCAGAGCCAATGGGACAACTTGGGCCTGGACCAGTATCTGACCAGGGTGTTGCTGGTTCACAGTGTAGGATACAGGTCTAGAGGAAATAAGTATCTTTATATTGCAGTTAAAGTGCAATAACTGATAAATAATTAAAAATGTGTCAAGCTGCCTCCTCCACTAACCTGCAGAAGTCACCCAGCTTGGTGCTTTGAAATGTCAGTGGTAGGCTGGTGAGGGAGTGGGGTGGCAGGACGTGGGAGAGGGGTGACGAGCCCTGCAGCTCAGGGCAGTCCACCTCCACCTGCACCCACACGAATACTGACAGATGATTGATCAGCTCCAGATTCTGAACACACACTGACTGCACACACACCACGCCAAAGTCTATGAACAATGGACCTAATGGGGAGAGATAGTGAGAATTTTTTTAGTCTTTTCATGACTAAAAACAATTCCTCTTCACTTTGGTATTTCTCAGCAGCTTACAAATGATTTGATAAGATGACTATCAAGGAAAACACACAACACAATGCTACTACTTATTATACAGATAGTACACATGTTATTATTAGAGACAGTAACTGTTCTGAATTGAATCTCTTACCTATAACAACTTGGTAGAGCTCCTGAGCCGTCAGACTCCGGTTGCAGTCTGCCACCTCCTGGCTGCTAGAGGGAACTGCTTTCATAACCTAGAGTGAATGCAAGCAACAGAGAAAGCTGAGAGAAAAAAAACTTTCCCTGATTTTTGCACTGAGATTCCACTTTGTGTAATGACCTGACTGCTGACCTGTCGGGTGATTGATATCACGTCTTGGGGGCAACTACGTTTGGTTACTGGGGAAGCATAGCTGTAGTTCGGCTTGGCATCTGAGCTCTTACTGCTCTCCAGGTCACTGATGTGGAGTTTAGGTGGCACAAGACCATGAAAAGGAACAATCCCAATATCCACATCATCGTCAACCTTTTCCTGCTGTCTAAAAATAAAAAACAAAGGTCTAATTTCACTATTCACAGACAAAATGTTTACTGTGTTACAAAAAAGTTTGAGATGGAACAATCAGAAAAAGAAGGCCGACCTCTCCTTGATCTTCTGCAGGCGTGTTTGTCT
This sequence comes from Plectropomus leopardus, assembly GCF_026936395.1. Classification (NCBI taxonomy): domain Eukaryota; kingdom Metazoa; phylum Chordata; class Actinopteri; order Perciformes; family Serranidae; genus Plectropomus; species Plectropomus leopardus. Next base: position 9,828,509 of record NC_142199.1, read on the forward strand.
GAGCTGTTCAATGAAGTCTGTGTAAATCTGTCGATGGCGCCGTCTCTGCTCCTTCTCTTCCTCTGTGAAAGCATAATCGGTGTCCATGTAGCGATAGCGGCGTATACCAGTGAAGATAGTCCTAAGCACAAAAAAGACAGGAAGCCTTCAGTAGCTGTAAAATCTTTTAACTAGAATCATTAACAACTAAATTGAAAATTGTTGATGTATCAATTAGCCTTTATAAAATCAAGTTTTAGAAAGCACATAGACAACATTTAAACATATCAGTCTGTTAATAGAAGCAAAATATTGTTTCATTTGTGATGTTACAATTAAGTGCTTCTAAATGAATTATGTCTATTTTATACTTTTGGGGAGATTTTACTTTGTTGTCTGATTGTTAAAACACATTTCAGTTGATGAATTGTCTGTCAATCTGCACTGAACCTGTGAAAAAGTGTTGCTTTAAACTCTACCTGTACTGTCTGTGTGCAGAGGCAGGCCTGATGCTTCTAGCTCGATCATTAGGAAAAGCCAAGAACTCCTCTTCCCCATCTTTGCTCTGACTCCTCTCCCTGTGATGTAGGTGGAGTCGCGTTTTGTCTGCATTGAGGACAGCAGCCCGCGCCATCCCACAACAGCGAGCCAGTTCACTGGATTGAACGTGGGGCTGTGATCCTGTTGGGTTGGTCACTGCTGGAGTTAGGCCTGTGAAACAGCCAATTAGACCAGGACAGGTATGTGTATCACAATCATCTAATTAAAAGTCTAATGATGTTCAATATTCTTCTAATTGTCAACAAATCCCATGAAAAGCCCAAAGCCCACATTAAATGTATCCTACTGACAAGGACTGGAATTGTGTGTAACCAAAACCTGATATACCTTATTACTCTGTGCCACAGAGCTCCATTGTTGTGCAAAAACTATTAAAAACACATCAGTGAGCCAGGCCGACACGTTCCTTGATTACCATGAACACGTACGCTGCAGTATTTTTCTGCCTCAGGCCCACACACGCCATCCTGCTTTCATATATGTACAAAAGAGCACCAAATGTGGATGAGACTACTGCTGACAATAGTCTCTTTATTTCCTCGTGTTTGAGCAGCATTTGATAAAAATTACAGCAGTAGGCTGTTTTGGGAAATTAAAGCTTTGTCTGCAGCAGAAACCATTCTGGGGCTGAGAGACAAAGACAGTGCAAAAGTCAAAGTATTGAGAGACAGACACATTGTTGGTTTTTGTCTTTTCATCCTTCAATATTTACCAGGATTTAGTTTGGGCATGGGGTGCGTGGTTTCACTGCGGCAGACAGCAGACAGGTGTAGAGTGATGGTGTGGAAGCTGCAAAGCTCAAGTCCAGTAACATCTTCAGTGGTCTTGCCACCCCTCTTAATAGCATAACCTAAGACATCTAGTTTCTGACGCACATTGAAGCTGCCTTGCTGCCGTGCAGTAAAAGACAAAATGACATCCTGAGGAATTCAAAGGAGAAAAAAAGTTTTCACATTTGCCGCTCTGCTTGAGGTTAAAACCAAATAAAGTGAATTAATCACCATTCTTACCTGACATTGCCCAGGGGCAATTGTGCCAGTGGAGGGCTTGGTGGTGAAGTGTGCCACCTTGCGGAAGCAGAAGTCAACAGGAAGTTGAGGGCAGAGGTTCTGCAGCACACACAGCAAGTCCACACGTTGGCCTGTCACGCAGGTGAGGAAATCAAATCTTTGAGAGGGACTCATCAACAGAGACACAGGGAGTCCAGAGCCTGTCACTGCCAGCTCCACACTGCTGTTACCTAATGTAACGAAGAAGAAGACTGTTTTAGCCAAAATATCAGTGTGTGTGTTTACATGTACAATGTCCAGTTTTTGCCCTTATTCCAAAAAATGCAATATTCCTGCTACACTGTTGGTACTGTATGTCTAATGAAAACGAATATTCCACAAACACTCCTAGTTTACAAGCATCCGTGCACAATCTGATTAATATATCCTAACATGTCTTCATCACGTCAAAACGTGATGAAGTAGAACAGCTGGAGCAGCTTGTCATTTTGCTTTGAAAAGGTTGGTGCTGCGATATTTAGACATATTCAAAGACCTGTTGATATAGAAGTCTTTAATTTACTTTAATTTACTTTAGGGCCGAAAAGATAGAAGAAAAGTTGCACTGTAAATAGTTGTAGCCACATTTTTACTAACTTATTTGTACCCGCCGCGCACCACCGAGGCCCCATGTAACGGAGGAAGTACTTTTAACGGATTTACAACCGTTTTCCAAACCGGGAGTGAAGTTGTATTCAAGTTTAACTGGTACCATGTTTCCCCATCCGACAAGAAATGTGGGATTTTCTTTTGCATGCTTATCTACTCTGTAGCTTTGGTAACTTTTGCCAAGTTGGTTTGTGTACAAAATATCCATGACAACTCATGACACTACTCGTATGCAAACAAGAGGCAGCGTGTCGCAAACTTCAGTGAAAACCCCAGTTGAGACAAACATGACTGACTGGCTGTGTGAAGTCGGAAAACTGCTTGATTTGGAACATTTAAACAGAATATGCTGTTTTTATGTCCCACATTAAATTACAAATACTGTCATATTAAATAATATGGGAATATTGGTGTGCATGTAACCACAGCCAGTGTTATCTATCTTTAATTATTTAAAGATAGATATTATATATTATTATATATAGATATTATTCATTTATTAATAAATTAATAATCTGCTCATTTAGTTAAAAATACTGCTGGCTAAAAACAGTCTTCTGAGCACTTTCATTGGATTGGATTGAATTAAGCAATATGACATGAGTGAGTGAGTGAGTGAGTGAGTGTGTGTGTGTGTGTGTGTGTGTGTGTGTGTGTGTGTGTGTGTGTGTGTGTACCATTATGGTGAGTGAAGCCATATCTGCTTCCCACTGACTCAAACAGCAGGAAAAGGCAGTAGTCTTGCCGGCTGGCTGAGTGTTCACGCTTCTTCTCTTCACTTGTACTGAAAGAGACACAGCGTCATCCTGTAGTAGTAAAGTGAAAATGAGGCCACACCCCTTTCCTCACAACCAGCTCCTCGTTAGTATAGTGGTGAGTATCCCCGCCTGTCACGCGGGAGACCGGGGTTCGATTCCCCGACGGGGAGTAGCACTTTTCTCCCCCTTCCTTTTAGTAGTTAAATGTTTACCTTGTTAGCCACCTAACTGCCTAAAACATTTAGCATTATATTGTTTCTATAGGACACTACACTTAACCATACAATACATTTTTTAATTTTTATTTTAATGTTTGGGTATGCAGCACTCATTGGCATAAAAATCAGAGAAGCAATTTTACACATTTTAGACATTCACAGACAATTTACCTCTTGCAGATGGGACTGAAGCACACTGCCACAGTGGTTTTGTCATACGGCCCAAGTCGACCTTGTTTGGGAACACAATCCAGGACCTGAGAGACGTCTGTCCTGGCTGGGCTGCACCTCTTCATTCTCTCCAGCAGAGCGGCATCTGTGCTCTTCTGGAGGTCTATTCCCTGCACGGCCATCACAGTCTTGTTTAATTTTCAGTTCAACACAACTGGCCCTCAACCCCCGACCATAGCTATTTGCATTGCAGCTGTGCAGCTGGCAGCTACACCTACTTTCCCTGATGGCATCACTCACCACTTCAGTCCCAGCAGCACTGTCCTGGAGCAGGCAGACCCAGTCACATGGCTTGGGTGCATTGTTTCTCAGAACTACATTCTCCACACGGGAGGTACCAAAGTATGCAGGTCCAAACCACAGACAGGACAGTGGAGCCCCCTGTAAAACAGCACAGTTATGTTTGGTTCAGCTACAGAAATAAGCACAAACATCTTTACATAAACATCAGTCAGAGGGATAAGGACAAAGTTTCACCATTAAGTACTACATGATTTCAACTGGGACCACTGAATTACCTGCAAGTCAAAAAGCTCTAGGCGCTGGTCCACCACCTTAGCCCGTATACTGAGAACTGCAGCAGGGTGATTCTGGACTTTTAATCTGAGACAAAGGGAGGGTGAAGGTTCAGGTACAATGGAAGTGTGCACTCAAAAACAATACTTTAATGGTTTGTTTTCTATTTAGATGCAAATTTTCCATCATAAAATTATGTCATTCTTTCACCCATAACACCTGCATTACACTCGGTTACAATATGTTCCTCATGTCAAAACATAATGAGCTAAATTTGTGAGCCTCAATAAAATTCCAATATCCTACAATATTTGACTGACTGTTTCGTGACAAATCCGTTTAACATATGCTGTCAGTGCAAATTCACTGGTGTTGTAAAATCTTCCTTACAGAGCCTTTTCCTCAATCTGCCTAGGCCTGTCTGTGCACAGTTCCACTTTTAGCCACTGGGTGGCACCAGCTGCTATGACTCCACTGCAGGGTGAGAGTCTGACTGAGGGGTCTCCATTATACTGCACCTGAAACAAACCTTCATTGCACACACAAACACATAAAGGTATTACCATGGAGTGAATTTAGTAAATAGTCGCTACTTTATACAATCCTGTTATACAGAAAAGAAACATGTCCATATGAGTGAACAAGAAATACACACTTGATTTACCTGGTGCAGACCCCTGATTGGTTATTTGGTGGTGTTTGCTGATAATCTGACTGCTTGCAGTAATACACCCAAAGTCTAGCACTGGGTCAATTAAAAAGGAACAAGCCCTGGGAAACCTGGAGGGGCACATAAGAAAGTTAAAATACCACAATATTTGAAAAGGTGTGTGTATGGACATCTACAAATGTCCCAGGCAGTGTGCTTGGTCCTAAATATCTTTAACACACTGTAATATGTCAATATACATGATAGATCTAGTCTGCTTACCCCAGCAGTCTGATTTTGATGGTCTCTACATCATCTACATGAACCAGAAGGCAATCTCTGACCTCCTCCTCTTCCTCTGGAGTAAACTCCAGCAAACCACTCACAGACAGACCAGGAGCCACAACTTTGGGTGAGCTTGATGCCGATAACTTGAACAACTACACGAAAAAGAAATGAAGAAGAAGACAGAAACTGCATCTATCAAATGTACAGAAAAGAACTAGAGACAGGGGAGAAAATCGATACAGAATCGATTCATGCATGGCAAAAGGATGTAAAGCAACTGAAAGAACGTTTTATTCAATATATAAACTTTTTAATGATTGTTTTTTCCCATATGTAGCCCCTTTGTAATCACCAACATTTTGATTAGTAGTTGAATTACATATTTTTCCTCTGTAACCATAACTGATTACAATTACTTTTACTTTATAATTTAATCACTGTTACGGTTTACATGTCACTAGTTACTCACCAAGACTGGTTAGCATTTAGAGACACGTTTCTTACTACTAAAATACTAATATACTCAAAGGAGAAGTAAAGATATACATATATAAGCAATTTTCAGTTAACTTTGAACACAGCCGTTGATTAAAAAGCTGATAGATAAAATTAATTGGTATTATTGGACATCGCACAAAACCAACACTGTCCACATCTATAGTAATTTAATTCAGCTGGCTAGCTTTCCTAGATTCACACCAGGTGTTAGGTAACGTAGCAAGACGTTTAGCTAGCATTGACGCCACATTCTTAATTACCTAATGTTGCGTAATTTTTATTGTTTTAATTTCATATAGCTTGTTACTTTTTTCTGTAATTTAATTACTGTAACTGGTTACGTCTAAATAGTTACTCCCCAACACTACACAACACTTTAGAGACACACATTTCAAGAGACAAACATATGCATCATACAAGTTGAATGCTAATATAGTATACGCATATACTAGCATACTTGAAAGGGCACACTGAGACTTTCAACACTGACAACTTTCTTAAAAATATGAGGTAACGATAGATAGATAGACAGATAGATAGAACAACACAGTCTTTATTTACAGTAATTTAAGTTAGCTACCTAGCTTTCGTAATTTCTCGCACCAGGTGTTAGCTAGTAGAGTTAGCAAACAATTTAGCTAGAGTTGACGCCATATTCTTGATTGGCTAATGTTGCGAAGCGTCATTTTTATTTTTGAAATTTCAAATAGCTTCTCAATCAATTAAAAACAGTCATGAGCTTACTTTACCTTTAAAGTGGGCTTTTCAATCAATATTTTCGTCGAAGCTTTCCCCACATTAGTTGCCGTGACTGTAGCTCTGTAAACCTTCCCGACTTTGACATCGTTGAACTCGACTAACGGTGGGTCAACTCGAACGCACCTTCCAGCCATCATAAATGACTTTATAATTACTAAGTTACTTACTTAAAGACTCTCGAAATGTACTATTCATTTCGTTAACTTGCGTGTTAAATAATTATCGCGAAGTTTTGTCGTCTTGCAGACTCGCATACCGATAGTTAAACTCACTGTTGCTAGCCAAATGTTAGACTCAACAACCGTTGTCAGCTCAGGTAGTTTCCAGGCGACGGCTCAGAGTCCCGTAGGTGCGCTCGTTTTTACAACCCTAGGCAGTCTAGATGGGCGGTGCAGCTGCTGACACTGAACAGAAAACCTCCATATGCAACCAAAACATCTTGTTTATTTAAGTAAATTGATGTTCTTGACAACATAAATTTCAATACAAATCATGACTATAAAGGAAGGCCTATGCTTTTTTTTTTTTTTTTAAGTGATTTCTCAGTTATCTCCGCTTCTCTCAGTCGCAGCATTTTTACATCTTTGGTATAACATTAGAGGTGTAACGGAAAAATATGCTACCCGGATAAATCAAATCAATTAATAATCTCATCTTCCGGCCTAATCGGAAGTGAATGTTTGTCTTTATACGGCTTATAATATTTATGTTACTATAAATACGATGCAAAAATAGCTATTTAAAATAAAAATTTAAGTAATAACTTACTGTTTGTTAGTTGTGAAAGGGAGGGTGGTGCAATTCAGATCATTTTTGTAGTACAGGAGTTTTTTTTTTTTAATCTCCGAAATCACGCCATTTATCATGCCTAAAACCTGCAAAATATGGTTATTTATGGTGAAAAGAAGAAGGAAAGGAAGAAGGAAAAATACTGTAGCTCTGAGGAGGGTCATATTAAAAAAAATAAATAACATTTCTCATCACTTTTTCACTTAACTGCATGTTGAACGAAACAGTAAATCATAATCATAAATCCATAATTCAAACTTAGAATAAAACAAAAAAAATGTTAAATGATCAATACAATTAGTTTTTTTAATTCACAAGAAAAAAAAAGATTTTCATTACAGCATGATACAAAAATATAACTGGATGTTGTTAGTCAAACTAACATCACATCACATAAAAAATAATAAAGTCCTTGAAAAATATCAATTTCAAGGAGAGAGACTCTGTCTCACTTTTATGCTTAAGAAAAAAATAAGATCAATCGATTTTAGTAATGTGCTACTTCACATAACAGCATCAGGGCTCTCCCATATTTCATCATCATAAATATTAGAGGTAGATCTGATTTTATCTGTGCCCATCAAATTGAGGCAGTCTTTCACAGTTGTCTCTTCTGCATTTTGGCTGAAATCCCCTGCGCCTGAGTCCACAGGAGGGTCTGTGGAGGGTTCTGAGCATGAACGCAAGTGCTGGTCATTGACAACTGCTTTACTTGTTTCTAAATCCTCCTGATTAATAACTTCTGCTGAACTTTTCTCTCCATTAACCTGAAAGGAAGAACAAGGCGCATGCTTGGCTTCCTCTAATGGCTTCACCTGCCTCCCTTCATGCGCTCCATTTGACATAGCTGGTGAGACCTTGTCCTTTGTCCCCTGCTGGTTCTCCAGGCCAAAGAAGTTGTTTCGGACAATAAAGCGCACACATTGCAAGAGGACGTTCCTCTCATGGCGGATATCTGGGGCCAGTAACTAAACACAGAGAAAGAAAATAAAAATGCAAATGTAAGGTCATTTTCTCAATTCAAAACTGTGAAAAACGCTTGCACAATCTTACCATTTCAAGTAGAGTAGGACGACGAGTCTGCGGTGTATCATGGTGTCCTCCTCTGCCACCCCGTCCTCCTCTTCCTCTTCTCCCTCGTCCTCTTCTGTTATTAGGTGTGTGGAGGGCACAGTTAGGGTGGGCGTCTTTTTGAGCCTCTTTGACCTGTGAGGAGGTGGTCGAGGCTGTAGATGCTCCTCTGTCCTGAGAGTTTGTTGGTATTGTGCTTAGGAGAGCCTGGTTTTCTTGCACAAGGTCTTTGGCTCTCTGAATAGGAGTGGCTGAAACACAAGCAAGGAGAATATTTATACATTTAGGTTTTTTTTCTCCCTGTGGCATGCTACTTTCCCAATGCGTTTTTTGTCTATGAATGTATATAACCCCTGTAAGTACTATTTCAGCACTGCATAATCGCCTGAATCTGAGAATCATGTTTTTTGTTGCATCAAAACAAGCTGTTTAAGTCTACATAAGGACCTTGTCTTCCCCCACAGAGGATGCATGTTGTTTCTACAACAGCTCGGAGCACACACACCAAAACTTGCTCTGTATCGGTCATTCACTGTTTTGCGTCAGCCACTGTTCTGCTCCAACACGCTTGGCATACTAAATTCTACACACTAGAGCTTTAATCATCTAAGAAATTAAACTACAAGATTTGTGACTGGATTAGGCATTTCAGTTTTTTTCTTCTTAAATAAATAATTTGATTTGTTAAAATTAAACAAACACCTCTTCACTTACAGCCTGCACGAACCAACCTCACATATGAAACATCACCAAAACAAATTCAACAATACGCCTCAGAAATGCAGCCAGCAGTGCGAAGATTGAAAAGTGGCTGATGGTATACCGCTCTTTTCTTCGTGTGAAAACCCGTTCTTTTTGACATTATGCCACTGATATAGACACAGTATATCCAAAACACAATCTGTTCTGTTGCAGGTTGAAGATGGTGTCTAACTCACACTCTGGTTCCTCATCACTTTCGCTCATGGAGCCGTAGTTGGCCAGCAGGGAGCCCAGCGCCGAGCTCATCTGTTTCGGAGCCACAACCAGACCGCCAGTCCTGGACTCTGGAGCGAGATCCTCTCGGTCCGAATCTGGAAACACGACAAACACATGCAATATTTATCAGTTACTGTTACAGTTATTGTACCATCATTGTTGTCGGCAATATCGCATCAACAGCAATTTGAATTTGATGTCAACGATGCCTAAACAACAGATTTGGGTGTGACAATAAAAGGTACCATAAGATATTTTGGCTTGTTTGACTGAGTCCATGTCAGATGAGTCAGTTACCATGGTCACTGCTGGCCAGCGCTCCCAGTGGATCCCTGTCTTTGGGGGTCTGGGTCAGGGATGGAGCTCTCTCTGTACCACTGTTGTCTGATGGACGAGGGCCCCGATGGTGTCGTCCATGGAAGCCTCTGTTACCCCGACCTCGACCCCATCCTCCTCGGCCTCTTCCTCTCATCCGTCTGTCAATAAAATATTATATTTAAGACTGTGTTTGCAATAAAACCAAAAAATAAAAAAGGGCAGTGCAAAATACATCATTTACACATGAAATCTGTGCATTTACCCAAACTGAGCTGTCTCTAGAACGGCTCCCGTCTCCTCCCGCGCCTCCATCACTTTTTTCTTCTTGTCGATATTCTTAAGTGTTGGATAGTTTCTGTAAAGACAATACATTTTGCTGATTGGAAATAGACATCATAGGCAAAAATCTGTGTATGTACAACACAGAAAAACATCATTAATAATCATGGTTGCCATAGTTTCAAACATCTATTTGTGAATACTGACCTGCGCCTCTCCTCTCTCCATTTTGCGATCTCCTCTGGTGTGTCCAGCTTGATCCTCTTCGCTCCTGGTGCATGGTTCTGCATTTGGGATATAACAAGTCTAATATTCGAAAATGAAAATACTAAGAGAATGACTTTCAGATCCACAACGAGATATTTTACTCACATTTTTCCAGTGGATGCTGACTATTTTTTCATGAGCCATGAAGCTGCAGTCAGGCACAGAACACTATGAAGAGATTTGATGGAGGCGGTCGGTGAATTTTGAATTCTGATTTCCATAAATGACATGAAATCAAGCAAAAATATACTTGAGATTACCTTGACATGTTGAGAAATATGTTCATCATACTTTTCCTGGTTTTTGAAACCCCGGTCACAGGTGTCACAAAAATGGGAAAACTCTGGTTCTTTCTTATTCTTCTGCTGTGGGTTATAGACAGATTGGTTCACCATAAGTGTCTGAAACCATATGCAGAGGATCCCTGCAGAGGCCGACCTTTTGGTTTAAGAGTAATTTCCTTTTTGTTATAATATAGTGCTCCAACAGATAAGTTACCTTTTTGCCATGATTGTTGGGGCCTCCATAAGTGTGTCTTCCACCTTGATGTCCACCTTGACCCCAGTCACGACCATAATTTTGACCTGAAAACAAGATTCAAGTTAAAGACTTGACAGTAAACATAATGCAGACTCAGCCTGTGACCACAGGTTTTTAATATCTCCTGTGGCTCAGGAGGAGCTTTGACCATAATTAGGATATGGTGTTTACATGAGAAACAGGATTATTCACATCCTGGATCCCAGTTTCTTTCAAAGTACATGTTGAATAAATATTTGAACAAAGCAAATTTGCCACGGTTGAAAATAATTAAATAACCAATTTGATTGTATTTCCCAGCTTTGCTGAGCAACAGTTTTGTGTGAAAGAAATCAAAAGCCCGTCCCATATACATGCGTGTCCCAAATATAAGCCTATTAAGTTCAATGATTTGAGCAAATAATAATCCGGGCTATTAAATGAAGTTTTAAATTATTTCTATGTGACAAATAAATGATGATGATTTTCTGACTGTATGTAAAGTAATTTTAAGGTAGCAATTTAAGGACTGTATGGGTTTTACTCACCGTATGGACGTTTATGTCCATAGTTTCCACGTCCTGATGGAAATCCAGACCCAGACGCTGCCCCGTGATGCCACCCCGCCTGGCCGCTGTAGTCCCAGGTGGGCTCGGTGGGAGTCTCGCTCCAGCTCCACATACTGGGATGGAAGTTGCTGGAGCGGGGCTGCTGCTGCTGAATGGAGTTAGGAGGGGGACAGCCGAAGTCCGGCGAAGGATAGAGTCCCGGTTCACCCATACTGCACGCCCAAAGTCTTCCTTCACGTCTACAATAATGTCTATTTGAAATATATGCGTATTTCTCACCATGCAGCTCTCACGTGTGCATGTTTTGCTATGGTTTGCTCACGTGGTCGCCACTTCCTCCTGTGCTTCCTCCCGCTTCCTCCTCATTCTTCGTTTGCTTTATTGACGGATTGCAAACAGCTCAAATGTATATACCGCCACCTAGTGTCCAAGACTGTGTAACATTAACACCATAAACCATATTTTCCAAATTCTTCCCGTTAGCCCGTTGAAACATGGATGTTGCTGCATTTGTATTTATTGTATTTATTGTATTTATGTATTTTTCCATATATTTAGCAGGGTATTATGGTTTCGGTTGTGCCACCACAGATACTTGTGTTAAAATGAATAAAGTACCGTGCTGCTAAAACTGATGACTTGCACTCCTTTTTAGATTTATTTATCTAGAAAAAAATCCTCTGGCTTTAAACTTTTTTGCATGTCTATCAAGAAACATTATAGGTATACAATGATTTGACTGTAAAGATTACCCTCCTTTTATGTTTTTTAAAACTATTATAGTTCAAAAAATGGAAACACTTTTCCCAAAAGAGTCCCATTGTTTTTTGTTTTGCAGTTGTTTGTGTGTCCCATTATCTGTGCCATTCTGCACAGCAGCTCCTCTCTGTGCTGCTGCAGAGGGCCACATCACGCTCCTGACACACAGAGAGGGCCCCGATCCTCCTGCCTGCTCTGCTTGCAGTCAACACAGAGTTTACATCCATTTGAGGCCCTGCTGCTTGTTACACTGTCTCCTGATTTACCCTGGTCTCATTATTGTTATTATTATTGTTATTATAGGCATTTATTCTGACGCAGGAGGCACTGTCAATAACAGAGCGATAGATACAGCAGGATTACACCAATCACAGTGCAGTTTACTTCAGCGACTACGCCGGGCTCAGAGGGTTAATCGGCATACTGTCTGTCTTTGCATGAGTGAGAAATGAGCACACTCAAAGCATTCATTCTCATCCTTTTATTTGTCGTGAATGTGGTACAATATCAATGTGGAAGATAAGATGGCTGCTCTCAGACAGAGAGGACACTGGGAAGATAATGTGGAGTTGCGGTGGAACCAAAGTTGCTTGTTATTTTAGTCTGGGGATTACAAAAAAGAAGCAAAAACATGGAGGAGTTTGGCTCAAGTGTGATGTAAAGCTGGTTGGTTTTCTTTTCCATCTCATGTTATATTCTGATGTATGACATATCACAGCTTAGAACATCAAAACAAGTTGGTGTTTTTATTTTTTTACTAAGAAAAAACATTGAGAACTATTTTTCCATAACACCAGATGGAAATAAAGGAATGGAAATTCACAGGTTTATGATAGTTTCTGTCACTCAGCTGTACTCCTCTACTGCCTTTCTTGAGCTATAGATTGGTGGTATTTAAGTAACAGCAAGATGTTAGACTTCAAATTTATTTTGAAACAATTTAGGGTGTCCTAACCCTAAAGCCTAACTTGAATTAACCCTTTGAGGTAGTGAGCAACAAATGAAGAAATGACCCAAAAAATAGCAAGGACTTAGTAAAAAATACAAGAAAATTAACGTGAAGTTATTAAAAAATAAAACCAAATTAAATTAAAGTGCTTTAAAAAAAGATTATTTTGTCTGTTTTCCCTAGTTTTTTCTTTTTTCCCCCCAAGATATTTTCCCAAGCTTTTTTCTTCTATTTTTTTAAGTTATATAAATTCAAAAATTTCATACAATTTGTGCAACAATTCTTAACAAGTTGTTCATTGCCTTTTTACCCAATATTTTTTGAAAGAAATCGCTCCGGTTTGCTCAGGGTTCAAACTGTAAGCAGCACAAGAAAAGGGATGTTGCTCCAGGTTTCACAGGATTAAATATCAATGGCTAAATAAATTCAGAAATTTTACGGACATAATTGCCAGTGTTATTTTTTTGAAAACGTAGAAATAATTTCTTCTCTTTTTAGTCAAATATAAAACCAAGTAGTGTTTGAACTTCAATGATTTTGCACATTTCGTGGGCCTTTAACCCCTGAAGCCTGGAGTGACATCATTTCGCTGCTTTTAGACCCCTTTCACAAGTATTTAAATATTTAAACTCTGAACAAAGTGCTGTGCTTTATTTTTAAATAACAATGAACAAAAAAATAGGGAAAACTGTGTATATAATTATCACATTTAAAATTATTTTATGGAATTAATACACTTTGAAGCACTTTTTCCAGGTTATTTCCTTTTCATAATTCCTTTTTTAAAACTAATTTTTAGGGAGATTTTCTTGCATTACTAATTTCTGTCTCATTTCTCGTTTCTAATTCACTTTTTTGTGTTTGTATTTTTTAAATACAAATACTTTTTACAAATTTCTTTCTAATTTTTGGGTCATTTCCTTCTTTGATTAATCATTCCCGCCTTTTCATGTTTTTGCCTTTTATATAATCAAGCCTATTTGCTCCAGTTTCAAAGAGTTACCTACATTTGGATTTTTCACAGTTACATTTCACCATCAAATCCCGTTACAACTTTGGCCTCACTCTGCGACAAGTCTCCAGACACACATTGTTGTTCACATATTCAATCAGCAACACTTTGGTGACAAAATCAAAGTGAAACTGTGACCCTGGTCTGTACACGATAGCAACCAATCAGCTGCAAAAAAGTTTAAAATGTTTCTTTGACAGTGTAACTCAAATATAGTGAGTTAAGAGGTTCACTGCTTAATCACAACAAATATGTTCTATCTAGAGCATATTTTCATTAACAGAATAATTAAGCTCCCCCTGGAAAGATACTGAAAATACAAAAATAAGAGGAGAAAACACACCAAAAGAAAAAGGCACCTCTGAATTTTCTCACCTGCTTCTATTCAACACCAGATCAAAATCAGAGCAAAAACACTTGTTTACAGTCCAGAAAGAAAAGGAGTGAAACAAAAACACAAACAGCTGCTCTCCTCTCCTCCTCACAGCAAAGTGCCTTCTGTTAACGTTCTCACTCAAAATGGCACTCACTTCAGGTGTACAACCAGAAACGGCATATATAATTAACCCCAAGCAGTGTGAAAACAGTGATCAGCTTAAGATTAACAAAAACAAACATTATTTTTATCATACAGAAAGTGCTATCAGCCACCAGCAAAGAGAACCAGTGATCAAAAATGATTGAAGCTTACTGTACTGATAGCACAAAGGCCTTTTATTTCTTAATATATTCCTACAATTTCTATTTTTTTCTTGGCAAGTTTTGGTCAACAGTGACTAAAAAACAGTGACTTTTGTTCAATTTCAGACAACTGCTTCAGCCTTTACCAGAGGTGGGAACAAGTCACTGTTTTGTCTCAAGTCTTTGCAACCAAGTCCCAGATCAGATCTAAAATTATTTGGATTGTGTTTTAATGTTTTGATATATTTTAGTGTATTTGGCTGCTGTCAAAACTAGTTAAACTATTTTCCCTTCTGGGATTAATAAAGTCAACTATCTATCTAAATCCAGAGAAGAAAGTCCAGAGTCAAGTCCCAAATCAAGATGGGCAAGTCTCAAGACTGACAAGGCCAAAGTCCAGTCCCAAGTCAAGACTGACAAATTCAAAGTCCAAAACTTTGAGCTTTGAGTCCTAAACAAGTCACAAATGTCAATATAATTTTTTTTTAGATTAGTCTTTTGCCTTTTACACCTCTGACATTGACCTTGCTGAAATGGCAATGTCAATTACTGTGAATATTTTGTTGTGATGATGCTTTTCATTTCAGTTTTAGAGGGAAAAAAACGGCAGTACAATAACAAAAAGGGCAACTGAAAATTTCTGCTGCCATTTGGCTGACAAAGATTTTAGCAATGACTGACAATGCCTGATTCTGATGAGACACGTTCACCTGCCAAAAAAAAGGGGGGAGGAAAAGCTCAAACTCTCATTCGTAATTTTGCAGCTACTTCATTAAAACAGTTAAGAAATTAAATTGTGCACAGCCACTAACAAAACACCTGCAACTGGTGACTGTGATGGCACTACAATAACGGTCATGTCTGTTTGGTACAACCATTTTGGCAGAAGCTTTTTAACCACTGGTTCTCCCAACAAAGCAAATCAGCTGCCTCCAACAATTTAGGTTGCGGCACTACATGCTACAGATGGAAAAAAAAAAAACATGAGAAAAATTTACAAAAGAAACATCAGTGATTGAGAACTACTCTGCACTAGTTTAAACCTAACTGACAAGAGAAAAAAGATGTCTTGGAGTTTCTTTGAAACAGAATTATTGTTAATGTGTTTTTTTTTCTACTGTATGTTTTCCTATTGATAAAAAGTTGAAGATAGAGGGCAGGAGGGGATGCTTCTCTAGGAGGCCGGTTTCTTCAGATCCCTGATCTGTTTGATTAGGTAGGTCTTCTCGTCGTTGAACTGCTCGTCATCTGTGCGATCCTTCTGGAAGTTGCTCAAGAAGTCGATTAGTTTGGTCTGGTTCTTGAGCAGAATGTCAACGATGGGCTGCGTCTTGTTGGGGTTTGCTACAAAAACCTGGAGGGCAGTGGCAGCAGAAAATAGACTTTTTTCCATACAACAACAGATACTAGCAGAAAGAATCTGCGTCTCAAGAGAGGACAGTCAAACATTATTTGAATTAATCTATAATTGCTTCATTTTTCGTTTTTACCTTGAAGACATGGAAGGCTTCAAACTGGATGTTGGGGCTCTTGTCTCGTAGCAGATTCATCATCAGCTTGAGATTCTCAGGCTTGCTGATGTAGTGTGTCATCACCGTGAAGTTATGTCTGTCCAATAACAGCTCACCCAGAAGCTGAATGAGAGACAGAATAAAAAAACAAGCTGAAAACAAAAATAAATATGAGAGAGAATAAATGTTTGAGTATGTAAATAGAGTACATTAGATGTCAAATAATGTATATATGTAGTAATGGAAGAACACGGAACATGTACTTCAAGTGTTAAAAGTAAAAATACCCAATGCAGAAAAATCTTTAAAAAAAAAAAGATTGAATTAAATAAAAACACAAAATACAAAAAAGACACTGAAAAAAAACATTTAAAAACGAAAAAACTAATCAAATATTGATTTTGAAAAAGAAAGAGAACAAAAATTAAAAAAAAACAAACAAACCTAAAACCCAATAGAATTAACAATAATAAAAACCTCAAACTTATTGAGATAAAAATAGTTAACATGTAACTTTCGGTCAATAAACCAACTGATTAATCAAGTAATTATTTCATTTTTACTTGTATAAATGTTTTCCTCATTTATTTTTAACAAAACATATTTTCTAAACTTTCATGTTTTTTTGTAAAAAAAATCTTAATTTGTAAAATAACTGAAGGTATCAGATAAATGTAGTGAGGCTGAAAAGTGCAATATTTACTCCTTAAATGTGGTAAAGTAAAAGTATTAAGTGATATAAAAATAAAATACTCAAGTAAATTACAAATATCAAGTTACATTCCACCATTGTATATATTGCTCGTAAATTCAAACCTTTAGCGACTGCCTCTTGGTGACGTAGTTCTCAGAGTGCAGCAGCTTCTCATAATTGGAAAACACCTGCAATTACATAAGAAACGCCTGTTATTTAAGTTATTATGATATGGAATTTGAAACTTTGGGGTTCTAGTTTTTCTAGTTGTCTGTGTTTTGGATATTTGTTCACGTGCTGAGGCTGAAAATGACATAGCTTGTAGAGACACGTCATTGTATACAATGTCGGAAATAAACGGGCCAAAACCTCATAATGTGGTATGTCGTCATTGTTGTCTGTCTTACTGTCAAGTGTTTCGTCTTGTTCGACATCTGTCTTACTGTCGACCCATCATGTTTTCTTTCTTTCTGCTGCGTTCAACCACACTTACGTCCTGTGCCCTCCACATTTCTGAGTGAAATTTCAGTTTCAGTGGATTTTTCTTTCAATAAAAATCATACATAATTATCAACAGTTATTGAACGGTATGTCGTAAGTGTCATAATATTCACGTGTCCTTGGTAAGATTCAATCACACAACCTTTGAGTCATGACACAAGCACCTTTCCTTCCTTTCCTCGTCAGGCAGTTAAGAGCTGCGGACAGTATTTATGTTTATGCTTCCAAATAGTGCTCAGCAGCTGATGTTGCGTGACCTATGGAGGAGGCGGGTGTGTGTTGCATGGATGTGGTCAGGGACGGAAGGGGAGGTGTGACGCCATTTAGAAAATAAAAAAGTTCCACCTGGCATCGCTGGTTTGAAATAACAGGGCAAACTTGCATTAACATGCTTGGTAGCGGTTACATGCATCAAACGTTTTCCAAGCTAGTTCTCAGCAGGCTAATACTAAAAATCACTCACAGCATCGTATTTCTGTTCCAGGAATTCAGCCACAAGCACTTTGTGTCTTGTCAAAAGATCCTGTGAATAAAGCAGGGAAAATATATCATATCAGAATAAAGAGTTTAACCCTTTGAAACCTTAATCAACAGCATTTTTGCTGCCTTCAGATGCCTTTCACAAGCTCTTTCACCCTTTGAAACCTGAGCAAATTGATTTTTTCTATCTAAAGATCACAAGTTACACAAGTTTTCTGAAGATCATGGGATAATTATATGTTGGTCAACTCAGCTGTCATTTCTAATTACTCCGTGATCTTGTGATGATGAAATAATTTATTATGAAAAATGACTTTTGCTTTCACAAGATTGCGGGATAATTAGAAACGACAACTCACTTCATCAACATATATAATGAGGTTAAAAATATAATTGCGTGTACGTTTGTTCTCGGCTTCGCAGAGTTTTGCATCAAGTCTGACGATATTTTGTGGCAGTGTGGTCCACATCTTTTGCTTCAATACTTGACAGCCATTCATATATCCCACGATCTCAAGAAAGCCAAAGTTGGTTTCTAGTTCTAAACTGTCTTACTATCTTGAGAAATCAGCCTTCTGCTCTCTCCACATACATGAACCCACGACAACAAGAAAATGAGCTTTGTTATTGCTAGAAAACAAAATAATTTACTTGTAATAACAGTATTGAAACTGTAAGCGAGCACAGCTGTTCTTGGCTTCAGTAAAATCCTATTTTCAAACTTAAAAAACAAAATGGTCCTACAAGCACATGTAACAAAAGTCAAATGTTCTATAGTTTCTGGTATTCCATGACAGTCTTATCTTACAGGCTCCAACAGGAAAACAAGGAGAGTACCTTGAAGGTCGCGAAGGCGTCAGAGGCGATGTCGAAGGTGGACATTTCCACGTAGTTGAAGAAACTGTGAAACTGATCTGAACGAAGAACTATCTTGGCGAGCGGTTCATGGCGGATGCACTCTCTCAGCATGATCCCACAATTCAGTGCTACCTGGGGTGTCTCGTACCTTCAAACACAGAGAGAGTGTTTGCGACAGCTCTTTTGAAGCAATTACACTGTGTACAGTACGGACTGTGTATGTGTGTGTGTGTGTGTGTGTGTGTGTGTTACCCTTTCAGCAGTATAAAGAGGACCTCTTGGTGGGAGCAGAAATACTCGACGGTGGGGCACCTCGTCCCAATCTGCCTCCTCAGGATGTTGTTGAAGATCTGACACACATCCTTCTTCCCCTAAAACACAAACACAGAATGAGACAATCAAGCACTTAGGTCTGATTTATGGTAGAGCGCTTTGATGAGAGTAACAGAAAAAACTGAGAACATGTGGACTGATGTCATGACTCCCCCCCTCCTTACCTCAAAGTCTATGACCTGCAGGTTTTCTACCAGGGACAGCAGCAGGCCGCTGTTGTACAGCTCCTGGGCCAGCTGGGCCACTGTCTCGGTGTGAGGCTCCTTATCATTGCTACCGTACAGAATCTCCTTCATGGACACCAAACACTTGGACACCTCCTCAGACGCCTCGAAAGGAGAGAGGGAGAGAAGAAGATGGTAAGCAAGTGCCTCTGTGTGTCTTATTGAGAGGGGTTGGACTCTCTTCCCCTGTGGAGTTGACACTGGTGAGAGGCGCCGGGCAGGCGTGGCAATACTTATTGCCCAAAAAATCTGCATCTACTGCTGCACACAATATAGACTTAAACATTACAGATTGAGTGAAATCTAATAGTGACTTGAGTCTGATGTTGTTTGTGTGTGTGTGTGTGTGTGTGTGTGTGTGTGTGTGTAAGAGAGAGTGAAAACTGTCTTGACAGTGAAGTGTCATGAGATGACAGGGCCAGGCTGTTCCATGGTTCAATTTCACGGAGGACTGTCACCCTTGGGCCCCTGGACACCCAGGCATTTACACACACACACACACACACACACACACACACACACACACACACACACACACACACAAAGAGAAACACACTGTATTTTTCTACCTTGTCTGTCTTCTTATCTTGTGTGGCCGCGATTTTTAGGTTTTCCTTTAGAGTCTTGACAATGTCCGCGGGAGCCTTGTGGGATTTACCAAATAACGGCATGATGGACACACAGTCGCCTTGGGACCTGGGCAACACACACATGCAGGGCACATAAATGAGCTGTTAATAACAAGCTGGATGCAACCACAACAGTGTGGAGTCACTTATGTAGTCAGTGCATGACAGGCTTTCTTCCTAAACCAGAGAAACTTGGCTAAGCTTGAACAAGTGCACAACTGCTTCATAACATTTCACTGACATTTAGGAGCTCACCAGTTTTTCTGGGATACAGAATAATAGATAAAAGCCCAACCAATTCTCAGATTTTTAAGGCATCGATATTTTTTTTTTTTTTAGAAAATATGACAATATATCAGCACACTTTTTTTTATCAGGATCCAGGATGAATTTGTGATAAAGATCTTACAGATGTGGGCTCTGAAATTCATGTTTTCAATGACCGTGGGAACCCTGCATAACACATTTTCATTTTAGGTCATAAGCCACATCTAATGTTCCCCTCCTTGTTAGTTAAAAAATACATTTATTCAAATGCAATCTGCAATCTGCTTGGACCCTGATAAATGCTGCTCGCTGCTTTAATTCAAATTAAATCTCTAACACAATCACGTAAAAGTCAAGGGCACTTGAATGCTTTGTGAAGCCAGCGGACGCACATCATTCAGTCATACAAGACATAAATAAAATAAAATGCAATTCCTATGTGTGCAGGAAGAGAATTTGGTCAAGTCCATGACTCAAGTGTGAGAATTTCAAGGATCCAGGCGGCAGCAGTGGCCTTCACAATCCAGGCCGGGTCAGGAACAGGCAGAGAACTTGTGACTGCTAATCCTCATCTGGGAATGTAAAAGGGCATTACCCTCCCTCTGAAATCCTGCTACCATTCCTCCCTACGCTCCATCGTTCAAGCTCCATTTCTGCCATACACATCTTGGTTTGTACACAAGCTCTCTGGTAAAACTGTTCACTCACCAGCTTCCAGGGAGCCTTGATAAAAATGTTAAGAACTACGTATCCACAAGGGTACAGCCGCGGTTAGACAGATGTAATCGCTGGGTATTTTATTTTCATGTCACTTTACACTTTTTCTCCACTATTTACTTCACTACGTTTATCAGACAGCTTTAGTTACTTTAGATTTTTGCATAAAAAACACGAGAAGAGCTTATAAGATATGATGTTTTGTTATAAATTAAATCACCAAAGAGTTTATAAAGGTATAGCTGCAACAAATTAATTGCCAATTACTTTTTCTATTTTTTTAAAATGTATTTTCAATTTTGTTTGTAATTTTGAGGGCTTCTGTTTGTTTGTTTTTTTAAATAATATTAAGTCTGTGGTGTTTTACTCATTTTTTTTTTATGTTGAAGTTTGGGTGTTTTTTTACAGGATGGTATTAGCACTTTACTTAAGGATCTGAATGGTTTGTCCACCACTGCTTACAGTACAGCTGTAACCTGCTCCTCCACTTTTTTGTGCTTACTAATCAGTAAAAATAATGTTACGCAGAACAGAAAACAAACACACACAAAAACATAGACATCTCTCCATAGTCAGTCTATTACACGCAGCAGATGTCAGTCGGCATGCCTCCAGTTTGGAGAAGCAGACTGGATTTTAAACAATGTACTGCTGTGGATGGGGACCAGCAACAAAAAGTATTTAGGCATCAAAAATGTCCCACCTAAAAAAATCAATATCAGATCAAGTGTACACTGTATTGAGAATACATTTGCTGCTTTATCCTAATGTCATACAGTGATTTTGATGAGAAAATTAAGCCGTTATATTTCTCTCTTCTAAGCCAGATTCATTAGAGACAAACCAACACCGACATCTACTGTCTGTTATATACTGTGATATAATGCCTGTGGATAAATATCCCATACAACCACACTTTGAAAGCTTCAAACTATCCCTTTAGGGATTATGACTGTGGAGAGACCTTTAGATTTCCCCTAACAACGCTAAAACAAAGTGATGAACAATTTGATTTATTACATCAATTTTGCTCCACTAGAAATATCACATTGAAACACATGAAGCACAACATGATGCTCAATAAATGTTAACAACAGGCTTCCTAAAGGAGGCACGGAGAGGGTTCGTCAATGTCAGCAAAAACAAAAAAACTGCTCAAATGGGAATCACAAGGTTTTCACCTGACAAAGACAAAACCTCCGCTGAGTGTTTTCACTTCTGTCAACACCGACTAGCAGTGTTCAGGCTTTTCGTTTTTGCAGAAACAACTGACTTAAAGGTTTTAATGATAATACCCTCAGCTCGGATCTTCTTCCTAATGTTATGGCGAGAGACAATGGCGTCGGTCAAGACTGCAGACTGCTGATTCATGTTTGACAAATACAATCACATGGAACAAAAGGCCTCATAACGTCAGGGAAATGCAGAAATACTTTGTCCATAAACTGCTAAATGCACCAAATATTTTAGTCAGTATGTGGTCAATTTGAACTCAAGGAGGCAAATATGAAAACAGGAAATACCCTTTAATATGATGCCTTCATTTGCAATAATCCACTTTATTATCACATTACGTCTCACCACAGCTTCAGCCAGGTCAATATTTGTCAAAGGATAAGCAGGCAATGAGGAAGTAGTTAACAAACGCCTGCTTTCTAATCCAATCACATTGTAAACTACTGTGTCAGAAGTCTAGTGTTTTCACTCTGCCGTCTGAATATTTCTGATTATTCAAAGAATACTTAAAGGGCTCATTTAATCACCTTATACACCTCTTTGAATCCTGAAAAGCTTAAGTTTGAGGGTGCAGCCTTCACTTTCACTTGAAGCCTGCTTAAGACTGGATAAATGTTATGTAATGGAATTAATCTGGTGCCCACTGGGCTCAAACACACACAGCTCGCTGCTCTGTTTAAGTAGAAGCTAACAGAGAAAGGCGCCACATTGACCCACATGTTATTTTTTAGCTGTAATTAGGAGAGACCAAATATAGTACAACTTAACAAAATTCAGCGATGACCTGAAGCCAAAGGTGACATCCTTAAATTGCTTGTTTTTCTGACCAACTGTCCAAAATCCAAAGATATTCAATTCATTGCCACATAAGAAAAAAAAAGCAATGCTACACAACTGAGAGCCCTGAACTAGGTTAATGACTGGTTTTCCACTTGAAAAATAAGTTTAAGTCCAGGTAAAGTGATTATTAAAATGTGTTTCATGTGTCACATCATAGAAACATGTGTAATTAAATACCTGATCAAATTTGAATGAACAAAAAAATTGGCAAGTATGTAAAAGAAGGTCTCAAAATCATGAAAAAATGCACCGTATTTTCTGATGTGAAACTTTGGGGGCGTGTCCACTGGAGGAGCAAAGGCGACGCCCAATCGCGGACTATGCGAATAATACTTCTTGTTTTTATTCTGCTAAATTGTCAGGGGCGGGGTTATGCTGAGTATAGCTCCATTGCATCATTGAGCTACGGTTTTAGACCCCCCCCAAAAAATATTAAAACAGGAAAATGGTGAAAAAATATTGTCTAACTCCACAATTCAGTACTATATAGTAAAGGGTCTTTGTAACATGTTTTCAGTTTCCAACATTTAGAATGTGTTTTGAAAGAAATCTCTGAATTCACTTTACCTTTAATTATTTTATGTTGATTACCTGGTTGATTAACCCAGAGCACATCAGCTCGGTTTCTTTCAAAAACACTGCAAGAGGGAAGTGTGCAACTTAACAAGACATGGCCCAAAAATAGCAAAACAATAGTACAAACATTACAAGAAAATTGCCTGAAAATAAGAAAATGACTTGAAAAAGCACTGAAAATACTTTTTTCCCTGTATAACACTTTTGAATATAAAATTATAGTAGTTAAGTTTTTTTCTTTCTGGACATCTTTCCATATTTCAAAACTAATTTTCACATTGTTTTCTCGTCACCTTTGACAAATCACCTTGCTCCAGTTTCAAAGTGTTGAATAGCCAATGAAAGGTGTCGCAGGTGAACACAGCACAAGCAAACTAATGTCGATCCAGGTTTAAAGGGTCAGTCTACTGACTGTTCCACGAAAATCTGCTACATCCAAACCTTGAATAATACAATAACAACCTGTCTTGTCTTGAACACATGAAAACACATGAAAATCATTTTGCTTCTATAGATCAATAATCAAACAGTACAGCTGTACTCTGCAGCAACACTTTGACTAATCAAAGTCATTCCAGTGTTGCAAGGTAGTTATCCGTCACACCCACATGTCAGTCTACCACTCTGGTAGTGAATACAAGTGGGACATTTAATGGCTCGCGCTAAAAACAGGTTTCACATCAAACCGCACAAGGACTTCTCTGCATAGGTCTCAATAATCACATTAAAACATGTGAAAATCAAATGGAAAAAAGCCAAATTAGTAAAAGATTATGTTCATAAATGATGGAAAACTACTTAATTATGTATTGAATGAATTCAACAATGTGATGAATGTATCACCTTACAGGAAAGAAGAAATTTGACGACACTTCCTCTCTGCTGTCGTGGAATGCAGAGGCCGCCATTCATGACGCGACTGGAATGAAAGTATTCAAGGAGGAGCAGGGAGGAGATTTAACCCTCTGCTTCAATAACACAAAGAGGTTTTGATTAAATACAAGTTGATAAAACATCTTATTTCTGACTGAGAAAAAATATAAATTTTGAAAACTTTTTAAATCAAAGTCAAGACTGGACTTTGCAACATTTTAAAGGCTTTCAATCTGGATATACAAATTAAAAACCCTCTCAAGGCTTCTAAAACAACCTGGTTTGTGCCAAATTTATTTTATCTTGATAAAGTTCTCTGCCCTACAGAGCCAGCTCCCAAAGACAGAAATGAGGATCTAATTGTTTGAACGGCACCACGGCCCAGTCTCAAACTACAAAGAACGATCTCTTTGCAGACAATCACAAGGAAACTGTCCTCTCTCAGGCAACCTAAACATTACATTATCAAGTCCATACTAATTGTAATTTATGTGAAAAAAATGCTTTTACTCTTTATCTTTGAATTAAAAACAAAATAATTTGATTACTGCCACAAATGTCCCTGAGCAAGCACAACACAATATTAATACAGACAAGGGATGTCCCAATCAAGTTTTTTTTATTTACTTGGATAATACAGCTGCACAATGCACACTTCAAATACGTTAAAGCTAATAAAATCAATCCAGTGTATATGCTTGATAGTTTAAATATTAACAATAACAATAATAATGATGATGATAATAATAGAAAACACCCCCAAAACTAATATATATATATGTCTATCAAAATAGTTTGCTTATCATTTTCAGTCAGCTATCTGATCTATTGTCCTTGCATAAACTCTTTGGACTTTTATTTTAAACAAAACATCATATGTCATATACTTGTGTTTTTTATGCAAACGTAATAGTAGTGGGAAAATAAGTGCAATATTTCCCTCTGAAATGTATTGAGTTAAAAGCATAAAGTGACATGAAGAGAAAATACTTAAGTATCGTAAAAGTACGTCAAATTTCTACTACGGTACGATTTTGGAGTAAATGTACTTAGTTACTGTCCTCCACTGCTCATAGTTACAGCACTGGATAACCGTCAGACAGGTTTTACTCTGAAATATGTGACCGGAGGCTGCATTGTTTTCATTCTTGCTAGCATGACGCGGGTCGTCTAAAGTAACATAGCAAGGAGGAAACACACAAACACAAAAAACACACGCTGCATTTGTGCTGCTGAGGAGTTAAAAACCCCGTGAACGGCACTGTTTAGAGGAACAAGAGCTTGTAACGCAGACGGCAGTAAATAACACATAAGGCCGCATAAACAGTCCCGGACAATGTGATTTAACAAGGCTACACCCCTCTCGCCTCCGGGCTAAACTCCCCTTTTTGTTTGAGCGATTTCCAAAGCTAATCACAGTTATCTGCATCGTTTCAGAAACAAGTACCACAAAGGACATCACAGAGGTCTCACTTGTCAACAAAACACACATTTCAACCCCGCCTGAAGTTCCTTAGACAGTCAAGGGCAGAAATATCTCTCCATTAAGATGACTGGGAGCTATTGCTCCTCGACAGGGAGGGGGATAGAAATGATACGTACAGTGGGAAGATGTTTGGATCTTTAAATGTCTTGACCGCTTCTGTCCTGGTTCACAGCGCAGCCGAGCCTCCCAAAACGGCTTCCGCAGTCACGCCAGGTCTGTTTGTCAGCAGCAAAGTCCGCTGAAAATGTGTCCGATACAATTTAAAATGTGAGGAATCTGTTAAGAAGCCAGTGCTGATTCCCATCTGGTCGCTTTCCAGTCGTCTGACAAGCTGGCGTCAACAAATGGTTTGACTTCCGGTATAAAATTTCAGAATAAAAACAGCGCAAGCACTGTATTTAAATATACATTAAAATACTTAATAATAATTATTATAATATTAATATTAATAAATTCTATACATATATTATTATGTCACACTTAAAAATATGTAATACAGCTATTCATTTATGCAAAATTTTAGTAATGACCACCGACTGTGTTGTTTTACTGTCGATAAAAACGTTAAAAAAAATAAATAAATAAAAAAGGTTGAAATTAAAACAGCTAGTTTGCGGACAAATTTGCTTTATTGAGCAAATCGCGTCACTTCCGGCAGTAGTCTGGCTCCCGCGTACGACATTGATACATCTGTATCTTTCCAGACGCTGAGAGTCTCGTTCACATCCTCTCACATCAAGTCCTCCTTCCCACCTTACCCTCACATATTATCATCATGTATCACATTTAAACCAACAAATGTATAACTTTAATCACGATTTTGAAATTTAATATATATTCAGACCCGTGAGAGAAATAATTAAATGAGAAAAGAGACTGAAGGTTGGATGGTGTACATATTGGAGCGCATCCCAGACCAAACCATGATAGTCTAAACTGGAAAAAGCCCATTGGAGGTCAGATTCCACGTGGTTTAAATTACACTTCCGGATCAGGATACATAATTTATAACAATGGCAAGTTATCGTTTGGGGATTTATATGTAAATTAGTCTTTACACAAAAATATAATAATA
Organism: Plectropomus leopardus; assembly: GCF_026936395.1. Classification (NCBI taxonomy): domain Eukaryota; kingdom Metazoa; phylum Chordata; class Actinopteri; order Perciformes; family Serranidae; genus Plectropomus; species Plectropomus leopardus. The sequence continues at coordinate 9,855,115 of NC_142199.1, forward strand.
ATATTATTATATATATAATATGATAAAATATAAGCATATTATTATCATTATTAATAATAATAATAATACAAAATGTATTTATTTGTTCTATATAAATGCAAAAAAACCACATATAAATTAATAAGGGTCACAAATGTATTTCTGATGCAAACAAATGCTTTTGTTTTATATAAATGCCATAAAAATACGCATATAAATTAATAAAATTCACAAATGTATTTCTAATGCATGCACAAATAGTTTTGTTCTATATAAATGTAAAAAAAAAAAAAAAATCAATCTACATATATATTCATTAAAAATGAACCCAATCACAAATGCATTAGATTCACAAATGTATTTTGGATGCACACAAAAATGTTTTTAAACTATATAAGTACAAAAATAATCCACATACAAATACTTTGAGTGCTGATGATATACTGTAAATATATTGTTTTTTAACCAGCTTTTACATCATTTTAAAATGTATGCAACTTTACTATTTAATAATCAAGTGACTTGTTTCTACTTGCACAAATCAAGAAATATTAAGAGGATATTCAATTTAAAAAAAATAAAAAGTATTCAAAATATGTACATTATACTACCATAAAAAAATATGTGAAATAGAAAAGTGAGATTATTTACAAATATGTGCATCTTGCTACAAAGTGTACTGTAATTTGTTAAAATAAGATAAGAATACGTTTTAAAAAATTCTGGAAGATTTCATACCTAATGCAAAGGCCAGCCTCTCTCGTTGGTGACGTTGGGCCTTTGGAAAGAGCAGAAATATTTAGATGTATGATCTAACAGTTTTTTCACCACCAGATGTATTTTTTCATCTAACTACGTGACGGTGACGGTACCACAACTATAGCTGTGACAGGCACAAAAACACTTTGTCATGCGCTTTTTGCGATGCAGGTGTTTGATAACAAAAACTGTGGTAAACAGGGCTAGCTAAGTAGAACAGTAATGACAACATTTTACTATGAGAGCATGCATAAATATCAGTAATAAACCCAAACTGACAAGACTGACAACTTCACAGAGATAATTTTAGCCACTCTGCAATAAATAAATGTTAACCAGCCTTAGCATTGGAAACACGCTAAAACTAGCTCCACAGTAACACATCACACAGCCTACAGTGTTACAGTGAATTAAAGAAAACATTATTTCGCTGTAAAGCAGAAATAAAGTTAACTCACCACTGTTTTGAGTCCTTTCAGCGCAGGTTAGCCTTCCAAGCTGCTGGCAGAAAAGGAATATGCTGAATTTTCATTGTTGGTGTTTGTTTTTCGGCCATTGTTTCTGTAATTTTGAATTTTCCTCTCTCTTATTAATTAACTCCTATTAATAAACTATTTAAATAAACACAACTTCCCCATTAAAAAAAAAAACATAAATCCCATAGAGGAAACCATCTCAGACTTTATTAAAGCTGCTTTTAATTTTACATACAATTCAGAATTACATATTTACAAATATACACAAATATGTCTCATTATTATAATATCTTTATATCAACACCATACTTAGCAGATACGATAGGAAAATAAAGACAGTGGTTGCTGCAATGTGCTGCATAAAACTAAAAAATAGAACCCTTCTCTCAATTCTCCAGCCTCCGAGTCAAAAGTACAAATTATTCAATAAGCTTCATTGTGTGATCACGATAGAACACTGAAAAGTTTAGCGCCCGTTTCGGCTTTCAGGAGGGCAGAAAATAATTTCTCACAAAATACAACAGTGCCTGTTAAAAATACTTTGACATGAGAGGTGTATGAAGAACATGCGACAAAGAGAGATGATATACAGAGAGACAAGGAGACTCACAAACACCATGATCCTCATCACGATGTACATGCTCTCGAGGAAAACAATGTGAGGTATAGAGGACACATTTGTACAAGTGTAACATACATTTCTCAGTCTTACATAACTTACATGGATCGACACATAATGCCGGCCACAGTTTACTCTCTGGTTTAGCTCACAGTTTGACAGAAAGGCCTTCCTCTTTCTGGAGAAGAAGCTTTCCTTTCATAAGAAGGACACGCGTGTTGTCACAGAATAAAGTGGTTCTCAGCGAAAAGAGCTCCAGAAAACAATCATGAGCATTAATCATAGTTTGGGGGCAAATTTAAAGGAATAGTTCTGATTCTTTTTCTAAGTGGGACTATATGGGGTCCTTCACCATATTGAGTGTATAATACAGCAGTTGTGAGTTTGGAGAATTGGGCTGGAGTCTGACACAGAAGCTAAGCAATGTGCTGCCGTGGATGAGGGTCAGCTACAAAATGTACTTTTAGCCACCTAAAAATGTCTAACCTAAATTAACATCAATATCAATTTAAGTGTACATTATATTGACAGTATTTTCACTGCTTTACCATTACATCAGACAGCCTGTTTTATGATCTATGTTCTCGTCAAAGCAACAAAATCCATTGACAAAAACAGTAATTTTAGCTCACTGAACACAGAACCTGCTGGTCTACTGCTGCTTCAGTTAGTTAAGTAGTTTGTGTTACTGTGTGACTTTGGTGAATCTGAACTAACCCATTTAAACACCAATCTCACAATGACAATTAATATATTATCAATTATAATTTTTAGGTGGGACTACTTTTAGGTGGCTAAAATGCGTTTTGTTGCTGACCACTGTCAAAAACACAACATTGCTTAGCTTCTGTGCCGGACTTCAGCCTGCTTCTCCAAAATGGGGGTGTTTTTACTGACATCTACTGTGTTTAATACACTGTCTATGGATAAGTACCCCATACAACCCCACTTAAAAAATCTGAACTATCCTTTTAACAAAATCACACTAATGTTAAACAATGGAGAAGTGGATTTTCAGTAATAAAGCATGTTGGGCTGGTTTGAGTGTAATAGCATGCAGCACTTTTTCTCTTTCAACAACAGAGTCGCACATTCAATATCAAAGATGGAAATAGGAAGAGATTGTTTTACAGTGTGGATACAGTAGAAATCACAGGGTATAAAAACAAGTTCACCCTTGAAAAGCAAGGTAAGAAAAAAGTGTCATTCAGTGTTCTGAGAAGCACAGGGTCCATTTGTGTGTGTGTGTGTGTGTGTGTGTGTGTGTTACAGCAGCTGGTTGTCAGAGATGTGCTATCAACCTTTACCAACATCCTGGTTTGCACTACAGGGCCAACTAATCTAACTCACCGTCCCCTGCTGTGTAATTCACACCACGAGTCAGACTTTTGTCATTATTCATTTGCACCGTGTTATTCAATTACTCAGCTACATGATGGTAAGTAAACAAATATTGCTGTCGGGCTGGTGGTGCAAACATGTCAAGAAAAGTCTGGGCCTGGTTAGCCCTGCTCGTATAGACGTGGCTGCTGTCACATGCCTTAGTGGGGCTGGGAGCACAGGGAGGGGACAAAGCCAGCTTTTGTTGATGTAGTGCAAACCAAATATAGGTGAGTGCAGCAGCCATGATGCTGAAACTGGATTTATGTGTAGAGTATTGAGAGTGTCTGTTTCCTGTTTATCTGACCATAGGGTTGCTAAACAACTCATTAACTAAAGGGATAGTTCAGATTTTTTGAAGTGGGATTTTGTGGGGTGCTTATCCATAGACAGTGTATTACATATATTTGATGTCAGTCAAGTCAGCACATCCCCAGTATGGAGAGGCAGACTGGAGTTAGACAATGAAAGCTCAGCAATGTTTTGTTTTACAAAGGGTTAACACAAAATGTATTTTAACCACCTAAAAATGTGCCACCCCCTGCAAAAAAATCCATATCAGTTTAAATGCAGACTATATCTAAAGTATTTTCCCTGCTTTACCTTTCCACCAGACAGCCCATTACGACTAGGGAACCCGTTAACAGCTCACGTTTCCCATCTATGTTCTTGTCACAGCCACCAGACTCCATAGAGAAAAACAGTAATTTTAGCTCAGTGAATACAGAAGCTGCTGGTCTACTGTTGCTTTGATTAGTTAGCTAGTTTTGTGTTACTGAATAAGTTTGGTGAATCTAAACTAATCATTTTCAACACCAAACTCACACAATAACAAAAACAATGTAAGTGTTTGAGGCAGCAGCAGACCAGCAGTTCCTGTATTCAGCGATGTTAAATCACTGTTTTTCTCAATGGAGTCTGGCACTGGGGAGAGCAATTTAACAGTGTCTTTTTTCAGTTGGGAATCACTGTTTGACATTAAAGTAAAGCAATGGAAGTATTCTAAATATAGCGTACACTTAAACTGTTGTTGATTTTTTTTCTGCTGGACACTATTTAGGTGGCTAAAATACATTTTGTTGCTGAACCCCTTCCACTTCAGTACATTGCTTAGCTTCCATGCCGGACTCCAGTCTGCTTCTCCTAACTGGGGCTTGTTGACTGACATCTACTGTATAGAGTATCTCATATAAACCCACTTCAAAAAAATTGAACTCTCCCATTAACTTTACCTGACTAGAAAATTAATCCAGCAGCTAAATGCATGACTAATTTCGCTACAATGTCCTTAAATAAGAACTTGTGTGCAACTCTGACCCAGCTGCTGTCTGTGGCCAAATGGCCAGTCTGGAGTTTTGTGACTTGTTGGGATTTGTTCTGAAGCACAAACGTGTGCAAGAATGCCCTCACACAAAGACACTTAGTCAACACAAGCAGGTATGCAGTCACACCTGCCTGCCCACGCAACTTCTTGGGCTTCCTGAGAGGTAAATCCAGAGCAGTTCAGAGGCGAGTCAGACAATCGCTCTTGGGGGGGAAAAAAACGAAAAAAGAGGTTGAAAAGTTGTTTCAAGCTGCCGCTTTCTATGTAAGTGATTTGTACGTGTAGCAGGAGACGTGCATGACATCTGACCACCAGGTAGGGCTGTTGGTGACATTCACACGCTGTTTCCTATAAACCGTGAAACCAGGGAACAGGAGGCTAATATCAACAAGACAGGAATACAGCATTCTTGAATGAGGAGACTACTTTGAAACAACTGGCCCGCCAGAAACTACAAGGGATTCAACACACCTCACCCAGTATGTGTCCCATGTACAAAAAGGTGACGAGACTTACAGTAACACGCCTGAAAATCTGACCTGCTCAGAGATGCTCCAAGATGCACCCAAAGCGTTTTTCTTGTTGCAGCCAGCTGCCAGTTTTCACAGTGTACGATTAATGTCTGACACTAAAGCATCATGTGAAATACCGGTCTGATAGTATCTGTACCTGTCGATGTTTCACACAAAGAATCTGTCGCTATGCTGTGATGTTATCCACTTGAAGGGGCTGCTGAGAGCTCACACTTAGTGCAGATATTCTATAACTGTGTCCACATTAATGCTACATATGAAGGATTAAATATAAGACTGAAGACATTTTCTCTGAGTACAGACACTATGATCTTTAAATAAGGCCTGACAGGAGTGATACATCACATGACGAGAACATGTATGTCGAGGAACTATTTTTCCCTGATGTTATCTGAATTTTCTGGATTGAACTGTGAAAATACTGAAAATTCAACCAACATGATAACTTGGAAGGTAAAAGTGAGACTGACAGGTGGCTGTAAATACTCAGAAAACATTCGCAGATACAGTGATGGTTTTCATTTTTGGTTGGATCCAACAAACTGTGACGTGGATGGTCAGTGTGATGAATCACTTTGACTCTGTCCTCCTGTCAGGGTGAGCTTTCAGGTTTTGTAATTCCACATGGAAATGGTTTCAGGTTAAGGATGGAGCCTTAGACAGTGATGGCAGGTCAGGGTTTGATGTCGGAGAAGCTGGTGTAGGTCTCGCTGCAGCTGGAGGAAGTGCTGAGGTTCCCCGAGACGCTGCCATCTGCAGGTAAAACACACAAACAACAGTGTTGGCTTTATTCTCTCCTAGAGCTCAGATTTTCTGCCCGAACCCGATTGGGGCCGGGCTGTAATTTCTCACTATTCCCCTGGGCTTGAATAGTGTCGAGATTCGTCAAATTAGCGTTAATTTATTTTTTGGGGAAACTGTTGTGGACTTTTTCATGCTTAAATGGCACTTTGGCAGGAGTTTTAGTTTGTAATACATGTTTCAATATTGACAAATATTACATATAAAATACAATATATTATAGGCCTAATTTTACAGTAAAATTCTGTTTTTTCAAACAGGCTCAGGCCCAAAACTGCTGCCGTGGATCGGGCTCGAGATGGGCTTGTACAGAAACTGTGCAGGTTCATGTAGGGTCAGGCCTGATTTTTTGGATCCGATGTACACTCTGCTCTCTCCTGACAGACAGCAGCTGTGCTTGTATAGAGTCGAACACACATTTCCTCACATTTGTTTGTTATAAGTCTTTAGTGTATTGTAGGCATAACGTGTTTTCTTTTTGACAGGAGTTATTAGGAGTTATTCTGTCCTTACCAATCAACGACTGAAAAATCTGAGATGTGTCAGTGTTTCAAGTGGAGGAACACACTACCACTGACAAGTGTTGAAGAATAGGTACCAATAGGCCTCTTGTAGTATAAATGGAAAAATACCTGAGCTGCTGAGCGACTGGGATGACTTGGACTCTGAGATGAGGCTGAGGAGGTTTGCTGCTGCCACCCAGCCCTCCTTACTGCTGCGAAGGTTCTTCACAAACCTACAGAGGATGAAACAAACTGTGACTTTATCCAGAAATGCTTCATAAGTTGGCATTACTTAACATAATTATCAAAAGATTTGGGTATTTTTTTGTCCAAATTTTAACTATATATTCAGCAACAAGCAAGTGGAGGGTATGCACATCAATAAAATTTATACAGATGTTGGATAACATAATCGAACTAAGGCAAGAATCAAACAGAAGGTCTGCACACTGTTTTAAAAGCTCCCACTAATTTACTTATATGTCGCTGCTGTCAGGCACAAACCTCCCATCTCCAAAACTGCTATTTTTCAGGAATTATAAAACACGCTGAAACGTTATCATCTTACAGGTTGCAAACTTTATAGCTGGTGTGTGCTCACTTTTACCTTTTTCTTGAATACACTTGGCAAAAAACTCATGTTATGAAGATTAAGAAATGGTCAAACCCAATGATGTAGAGGGTGACCAACAGAATTAATTTATGAAAAAAACAATATGTGGAGATACAAGGTTTGGCCTGACATGATTTGTAAATAAAAAAAAATCAGGTATAAATAAATTGAATTTGAATTCTTTTGACTGGAGAACTCATGAAGTTTACCACTGCCCGTCCTCTCCTTCTCTGATTAGCTGGACCATGTCTCCGCTCTTCACAGACAGCTCTTGAGGTCCTGCCTTCTCGCAGTCCGCTACCACCGTATACCTTCCCGGAGCCTAAAAGGCCAAAGGTTCGTCAGAAAGATGATCAGTTAAAAGTGGCAAAAATCAAATAGCAAAATAAAGAAAAAATAGAATTGCAGCTTTGTTGTTTTATGCCACACTATTCTGTTCTTTCTTGAGTTCAAGTGGACATCTGCCAAATTTGAGGAAATTCCCTCAAGTTTTCTTAAGAATGAAACAAATGCAAGGTCACAGTGACCTTGACCTTTGATTGCTTAATTATAATCAGCTCATCAGTGGTTTCAAGTGAGCGTTTGCCAAATTTGAAGAAAATCTCTCGTAGCGTTCTTGAGATAACACATTCATAAGAATAGGATGGATAGACGAATGGATGAATGGAAAATCAACCCGAAAATAATGCCTCTGGCCACGGCTGTACCCAACGCAGAGGCATAAAAGGATTCTGATGGGGAACAATATACTCTATGTAAAGGTCGTGAAGTTTAGGCTCACCAGCTTCCTCCCTACTTCATCCTCAGGGTCAGAGTTCATGGGGTCCTCGCCGCTGGAGTAGTCATCATTCTCTTCTGAGGCGTCCACCGAGAGGGAAACCTTGTTCCAGCCTGTAGGTAGGCGGTGGTGGGGCAGAAAGGACAGAAGGGAAGACAGGTGAGGAGATTCAGAGGTAAAGGACAGATGTGGAAATGACATGAGGAATCTGTATCACACTTTCCAGTTCCACGTGGCATTAAAATGCTCCCTGGGTCAATAATTAGACAACCCATTACCTGTAACAATGATGCAGACATGGTGACTGTGCTTCTCTGAGTGGATAGTTGGGATATTCATAATTGGACAGTGGTGGATGATCCTTAACTTATGTAAAAGTAATTCAGTATAATCAGGAACATTTATTCAAAGTATTAAAAGTACACAATGCAAAAAAACAAAAAAAAAAAACCCCAAAAAAACAAAAAACCCACACACATCCCAAAAACTCAAAATTATTTGAAAAATAGGAAGAAAAAAACAAACAAAAACAGATGGCAAAAAGAAAAACAAATATAAAAATGAGAACAGAAAATAAAAATATAACCCCCCAAACTACAAATTATTTTAAAAAATCATTAAAAAAAAACTAAAATTCTAAACAAAATTGAAAATAACACCCCCCCAAAACTCAAAATCATTTAGAAAATAGAAAAACAGACTTATAATTGGCAATTAATTTTCTGGGAATTGACTAATAATAATAATCAATAATGGATGCAGCTGCACTTGTATAAAACGGTAATTTAATTTATAACAAAAAAACATATTTTATAAACTCTTCTTAGGTTTTTTATGCAAAAAATCTTACTTTGTAAAGTTACTAAAGGGAAAGTTAAAAAGTACAATATTTCCCTCTAAAATGTAGAGGGGTAGAAGTATAATGTAACATGAAAAGAAAATATTCAAGTAAAGTAAAGTATCTCAAACTCATTTTTAAGTACAATACTTGAGTAAATGTATGAAGTTATATTCCACCACTGTTATTGGAATATATGTGAGATAGATGATTTCTGTCAATTTTATACACATCACACAAAATAAGTGACATGTTCGTGAATGTGAATTTTACCAGGAGCCAACTGAATGCCACTTGGAAATAGAGTTCCAGTTACACATAAATCTCCCATCAGGAGCACAAAACCATCAAAAGATCTATTCTGTCAAAACATGTTTGACTGACAAAATGATACATACATACACACACACACACACACACACACACACACACACACACACACACACACACACACACACACACAGTCAAAAGTCAAACCAAACTCCTTCAAAATCCCACAGAAGATCAATGACAGCAGACAGATCCCAGTAAAAACACACAAACCAAAGTAAATCGAGGTTTCAAGATCAAAGAACGTAGAGATGTGAATCACCTGGATTCATTTCAAGGCTGCTCTGACTGCCAGCACTGAAATATAAGTTCTGATTTTCATTATATGCCACGCCACTGACCCAAAACACCCAAAAGTAGGAGAAGAGAGTGATTGAGTTGATATAGAGCAGGTACCTTACAAAAACATTGTCATTTAGCCTTGAACTGAGACTTAAAGTCTTAAATTACAAGTAAACACAGTAGAAATATCTTAACTAATCTCATGCCAAATGGACAAAAAGACAATGATACTCAATACAAGGCTAAATGACAAGGAAGTGGATATTTAGCTACACTTTACCTCAGGTCAAATCAATCATGACCACCACAAACCACAGCCAAACCCACAGCGGCTGATCCTCAGAGCGGCTCTGTACCTTGCCGCTTGCTCTGTAACAGACTAGAGGTACTCATCCATCTGACTCTGCTCAGAGTGACATGGGGAGCCGGCTCTAGACGGGGAGAAACAGCCAGCAAGTCAGTGGGACAGCCAACTGGTCCTGCAGTCAGTTAGCTGCTCAGTCAGTATATTTAAAGAAAAAAAAAGATGCTTTTTCATATGATATTCAAGTTATTCTTATTTGCCCCTGGTACTTTACAGAATATGTAATCTTATGTGAAAGCAACCGTTTCTCACATGATATTCAGGTTGTTGTGATTGACTTTAAATGCCATTTCATTTAAACTGCCAAAAGAAAATTAGTGACGATTTAAGAAAATCAAAACTGTTTAAAACCATTAGTGCACTCAACCATTGTCTGGACTGGGATTCACTACAAGTGCCGTCTGTTGACTAGTGCTGACAAGCGTTCTGGGAAAAGTACATATATGACAGAGTATCTGCATGTTTCTGACGTTTGGAAACATTTAATTGGTGGAAATGTATCAAAACTGGCTTCAAATTGTACTGAAGGAAATCTTTCATGATAGAAACACATCTATCTGGGTTTAGGTGTTTTAAAAATATTGAAAAACTTTATAGTACTACTTTTTTTTAAAACCTGCAGATAGTCTGTGTGAGCACAACACATTTCTGTCTCCACACATGTACAATGCTGTCATGGCAAATGGAGGATGACAGTATGAAAAACAGCTTCTACTGATGGATCAGCATTTGGTTTAACAACGTTTTGAGATATGTCATTCTTCATGAGACACTGGTGAAATCTACATAATGACAACACACAAGACTGGAGTACACTTTAGTGGTAAGGGACTGGATGATGAATGATGGCCTCCAGAATTAGATGGGTCCAATATTATGGGACAACAATATACCTTTGAACCCAAACGGTGTGGGGTCACTCTTGACCAAATGGCGTTTGGAGCTGTGCTCGGGGCTCAGGGCTGAGCCTGGCCACACAGGCAGAAAACAGCGAAGAGAGGGAAGAAGAAGAAGAGAAAGATGAGAAGGAGAGCAGCCTCGGAGATTTAACACTTTCATTAAATGCTTCTCTTGCTTGATATGCTTCCCTTAAGCCTCGTCAAAGTTCTCCTCTCCAGTTTTTCACCTGAGGAGCTCTCTTAAGGGCTAAGATGCTTTGTGAATAACTTTGATCTTTACCAGTAACTAGTCTTAACTTTAAGGGGAAATTCTTAGAAAATGTCATGTTTTTAAGAATTTTCTGAGAATTTTTTAACCCTTACGTTTTTTTGGTGTCATCTCTCCAGTCATTGTTATATGCCAGAGTCTTTGCACACTGCACAAACTGTCCTTATATAGTGTTCAGGGGGCGTTACCTCTGCTAATAGGTGACTTATGATCAAGTGGGATTCATCATTTATCACACCTGTGTAAGAGCAGATTTGGATGTTTAAGAACATTTGGTGAATCTGGAGTTGACTGCACTTATATTTCCTCTTACCAGAAAATTAAGACCCACTGTGAGACCCACTGTATGCCTGTTTTAAAAACCTCCTTAGGTCTGCTAATGTTACCTTTCGGACTCTTGAGATTGCTGAAGCCCTGCAAAGTAAAACGCTTTTTAGCCACTGAAGACCTGTCAGTGGTCGGGCTGGTCACTGGTTCATCTGAAAATGATGGTTTGAAATGAAAAGCAGGAGGGAAAAAAAGAGAGTGTTGCAATCAAGGAAAAATGAATAAAGCCCCAATAAGAAAATAATACAGAGGTAGACAGAAAGAAGAACCATGAAGATGAAGGTGATGAAGAAAAGAAGATCAGTGAGTTTATGCTGCAGCTTTCAGCCATAGTTGGCTAACTAACTGTATTTCTGCACGTGAGGATGCAGCATCCAGCATTCACCTTTGTGTTTGGGTGACGAAGAGGAGTCAGACATCGTGCTCATCTCCGCCTTCTTCTCCTCTTGCTTCTTCTGGTTTTTCTGACTGCTGCTACGAAAGGGACTGGGAAAAAGAAATTGAAATGGGCTGTCTATCACAAAAGCAATGCAGTGAAAATACTCTCAATATGGCGTACTCTTAAACTGATACTGATTGGTCAGGGGGCTAAAATACATTTTGTCTGGCCTCTATCCACAGCAGTACATTACTTACAGCTTTTTTTCTGCTTCACCAGCTGACATTTCCTGTATGTAATATACTGATTATGGATAAGTACCTCACACAACCCCACTTCAAAAAATCCAAACTGTCGGTTTTAAGTACAGTATTTAAGGCTAGACGCCTACCTGAGGGAGATGGACATGTTGTTGCTGGTAGGACTCGGGGAAACAGAGTCTGAGCTCTTCTGCTGACTGGCATCTGAAACGGGTGAAAGCAGAAACTTTATGGAAAAAGACAGAGAAGAAGAAATGCGAACAAGTTTGTGTGGCTCTGCATGTTCACGATACCTCTGCAGGCTTTGAGCTGCTGGGTCAGGACTTTGCGTATCTCGTTCACCCATGCTGTTTTAACCTCTGGTGTTGAAGCCTAGATAGGACAACGATGAAAGTAATCTCTTCTTTAAAATCAGTGGTGTGGCGTAACAAAGTAATGATACTTTGTCACAATGTTTAAGTATTTTTTCGGAAGTATCTGTACTATACATGAGTTTTTATATATTTGTCAACTTTTAATCCACTACATTTCCTAAATAAAACGTTTATTTTTATCCGCTACATTTCACCTCAGCATTTTAGCTACTTACGAAAAAATAACAAAGGAAAAGAGGAATGGAGCAGGAGACAGACAGACTAATTAAATACGAGGGAAAGAAAAAATGTATTTTGTTCTTTAAATTCTTTAATATGTGAAGAAGACCTAGTTTTTCTTCAAGTATAATGTACACTCCATTTTAATGTTGTGTAAGTTACAAAAAAATCTTTATAATATTCAAAACCCTTATTTTATTAACAGCATTTACTTGTAAATTTACTTTTGATGCTTAATTACATTTAATATAATGCAATTACTTTTTTATACTTTATACTTATTAATATCAGATACTTTAAGACATTTAAAATTATGTTATAGATTTCTTATAGATTTTTAAGCAGTTTTTCCAGGTAATTTCTTAAATTAAACAATTAAAAAAAACATTTCTTTTTATTAAAACTAATTTTCAGGTAATTTTCTTGTACTTTTTTTTATACTAATTATTTATTAATTTTTCAGTCATTTCTTCTTTTGTTGCTCCTTGCCTTCTTCCCATGTTTTTGAAAGAAATTAAACCAATTTGCTCAGGTTTTTAAGGGTTATACAGCATTAACAGTAATGGGGTTTCCTTTCTTTTTGTCAAAGCAGTGAAGCTGAGCGATCTTACCTGCACTATAAAAACTTCATCTCTGGAGTTGCACCAGATCTCAAACTTCTTGTTGTCTCCTTTAGCATTCTCTGTGATGCCCACTGCGCTCATCTGAGAAAACAACGAAAGCACAAGTCAGCCCCGATCTTTAACTCCGGCGACTTTGCACAACTGTGAACTCAAATCAGTGTGAGCTTACACTGAGGGAGTGTTTGAAGCTGTAAGATGGAGCTTTCTCATAGCCCTCCCCGTTCTCCTCCCTCTTCTTACAGAACAGCAGAGCCTTCTCGTGCAGGAACAAGTGCCTCTGCATGGGCTTAAACCGAGCCAGGTCCTTGACCTTGGCGTGACCTTTTTTATGCTCCGTCCACACACTGAAGGAGCCTTGCATCAGCAGGCGACCCAGCTCTGACAGATTACCCTGAAAAAGGGATGACAGGCATGTTTTTATGATCCACTCGAGCAAAAGTCAACCAGTTAAATCACTCTTCAACGGCGTTATTTGTCTAACCTCGTATCCTGTGATGGCGATGAGGTGCATGGAGTCATTAACAGCTTTCAGGATCCCCAGGATGGAGGAAAGAGCTTCCTGTAGGTCATCGCAGCCATCACAGCCTTTACTGTACTTCAACAACTCCTGCAAACACACATAAAGTGGAGAATACACTGAGTTTGATATAATCACACACACAGTTAATGTAGTACTCGGACACAGCTCACCTTCAGCAGTAGCTGGTACTTGGTGATTCTCTGGACGGGTTTAAGGAGGTAGGAGTCCAAACCAAGTTTATGTTCCAGCTTCTTCTGGCACTCCTGGTTCATCAAACGGAGCATGGTGTTTACAAGTAGCACACACTTAAATTACATGCTTTTTAAGACCTTTTCAAGATAATAATTAACCAAATTAAAGGTGGATTTTTGGACACATTTTTCTTATTGACTCATTGCAGGTAAGTATTGAGGTAAGAAGTACATAAATAGTTGGATACAGAGAGAGCTTTTATGTAGGAATATGGTCATTAGATTGAGTTAGGTTGACCCTTTGAAATCTGGAGCCACATCACATTTTTATTGTGCTGCTTTTAGATACCTTTTACAAGTATTTAAACCTTTGACCCCTGTGCAGATTGGTGATGCAAAGAAGACTTGGTGAGAAATGTTCCAAAAATTGCAAGAAATTAGTAGATTTAGAAAACCACTTTCAAAAAGCTGGGGGAAAATGTCTGGGGAAAAAACACACACGACATTTCCTGCTAAGGGGTTGTGTGCCTCTGTGCATCACTCAATTATACTTACAGTCAATTATACTTACAGTATAATCTAAAGTCATTCCTTCAAGGTGTTATTGAGATATTGCTTTGACAAGAATGAGACAGACAAGGTTACAGTGACCTTGAACAAAACTTGTGTTTTGTATTAATGCATAATTATATATCAGTGTAATTTAATTGCTATGAGGTAATATATTCAATTTCCTGTTCAAAATGGCCTTTGTAATAAAAAAGCCATTCCTTCATGTCATTGACTGTCATTTTGTGCTTTGTTTTGAATAAAAATATCAGTTCAGGCACTGTTAATGTACCATACCGTTTTTAAAGTATTGTTTTGGCAGCAGAAAAAAACAAAACAATACCCATGCCTAGATGCTACAGTTTATGGAGAAAAGTGAAACCTGGAAGAAGGCACAGTCGGAGCACTGTCTCCACAAGCTCTCAGAGCGAGGTTTATTCTGGCAGTATGCTTCGTAGATCTGCAGGTCCTTCATCTACAGAGAGAAATTGAATTGATTTAATTTTTTAAGATGAACATGTTTTTATTGGCTTTTCAAAAGTCCAGAGTAGAGAGCAGGAAGTAAGTGCTTACCCTCTCTAAGAAGCAGCGGCCCACTAATTCTGGGCAGTCAGTGTATGCTTCCAGCTCCTTTAGAAATGTCCTGGAGACAAACGACATGACAAAGATTTCGAGCATGAAGTCAAAAAGTATTTTTTACCTTGTTCACCAGAGATAAATGAAAAAATGTGTACATCTATTAAATCGTACCTCTTATGAAACTGGTAGATTTCAGACATGTTGCCGAACAAGACGACCTTCTTGCTCAGCAGGGTGCTGGGGATGAGGTGAGCCATGGCAGGGTTGTCCATCTCAGCTGCATAACCCTGGAAATTTATATGACATGCAATGCATCAACAGATTTGCTGATATAGAAACTGAATTAACTTTCAGAGGCACCTGAAATATGACCCGACAAACACTCACCTCCAACACACACAGTAACTCCTCCACATACGCTCTCTCTGTCTCCAGCAGTTCATTCATCACATGGCTGAAACACAGAAAAATGAAATAAGAACTCAGTTTCTGTAGCGTCAAGTGCTGAATATCTCTTTAACATTTTAGATGAGGGACATGGGTGGAAGATCTTTTGGTTATTTTGTTTGAATCATAGGTGTTGTACTGTTCGAGTGCACCGGAACAACGCACCAAAAAAAACAAAACAGAAAAAAAAATGATTTAAAAAATTTTAAATAAACACTCAAACAAAACAAAAATTTAGAAAAAATAGAAAAAAACACTCCCCAAACAAAACAGAACAGATACTAGCACTAAACTCCTGGTTATACAATTTGTTACAAAGAAAAGTGAGCATAGTATCACTGTCCACTTACTGCTTTCTTATCTATGGCTCTGAGGATGACCTTTGACCCCCTTACCGTCTAAGTACTGCCAGGTTTTCTTCTTCTTCTGAGAGAGAAGCATGTCTGGTGCCACCATTATGTACGGGAGACTCTACCTGGACACACACACACATTCATTTACAGTATTTGCTTTGACAGAACATCCCTCGACCTTTTTAAGGAATGATTACTAACTGATGATTTAAAAAAAATCAGAAAAAAACTCAACATAATCTTAAAAGTTTTTTGAGTGTTTCTTGCATTTGACAAAATCCATTGCCGGACAACGGATCATTGGTCATTTATTTACCTTTTTGCAGATGGCATTATCTGCAGAGTATCTTCTTTCCTTTCTCTGTTGATCTGAAGGACAGACAGAACACATCATTTTCATCCCTTTATACCAACCAGGTGAGATGAGTCCTGGTTCGAGATCAAGTGTAGTGCAGCTCTCTTTCATTAAAGGGGTCCATGTTATGCTTTTTGGGTTTTTTCCTTTTCTTATTGTTTTGTGTAGCATGTTTGTGCTTGTAAAAGGTCTCCTGAGTAATAAAGCCATTTGGTTGGAATTGGTTGCTGGAAATTACAAATAGCTCATTTAAATCATTTCATCTTCTGATCCAGGCTTACTGGGAGAGGAGAGAGGAGACTTCACTTCGGGTCTTGGTGCTACTGGCTGAACCGGTCTGGTCTGTTTAGCGGCAAGTTTCTTCAGGCTGACGCGTCTCTTCTCAAACATCTCCTGTACGGAGCTTTGCTTCTGGAAAACCTTCTCTACCTGGTCCTGATGGGGGGCAAACGCAGAGTTATTGCAGTACACCAAAAGGTAAATCTAATTTCATCTGTTAGATCTTCTTCTGACTGACCCTGAGTTGAGTAGTGAGCACCGCCTCAAACTGGCAGCAGATGGCGCTGCGGTCGGCGAGGGTGTGCAGCGGTGCTGTGTCCAGGTAACGCTCCAGTTCCTGCAGAGCTGCTTCAGCTCCATCCTGAGACTGACAGCGGTCCACCGGCTGGCTGGCTAACAGGAAGATGCCCTCCTCACACCACCGTGACGCCTGGGAGAAATTTAAGATACTTGTAGTGTTTAATGTTTTTTTTTCATGGTATGCTTTTACTCCACTACATTTCAGAGGGAAATAAAACTTCACTACATTTATCTTACAGCTTTGGATCATTTACAAATTAGGAGTTTTGCATAAAAAAATTGAAGAAGAGAGAAAATATTATTTTTCTGTTATAAATATATGACCAAATAGTTTATGCAAGTTCAACTGAAACAATTAGTTGATAAATCAATTAGCCGAAAAAGGCTGAAAATGTATGCATTATTATCATGCATTATTTTAAAAAACATTTATTTGGGTGATTTTTTCCTTATAATATTTTTGAGGTTTTGAGATTTTTTTTTTTTTAATTATTTAAGGTTGTGGGGGGTATTTTTCCTTTTGTGTGTGTGTGTGTGTGTGTGTGTGGGGCGTGTTTTTTTTTTTTTTTTTAAAGATTTTTCTGCATTGGATACATTTACTTTTAATACTTTAAGGCCATGTTCCTGATTATACTTTGTTACTTTTACTTAAGTAACATTTTTAATGCAGGACTTTTACTTATGACGGAGTATTTTCACAGGGGTGGTATCAGTACATTTACTTAAGTAAATACTTCTTCCATCACTGTCTATTAGGCACATTACTTAAATGATACACATACAACCTGACCAAACTTGTACCTTCTCCAGAGCGTGGTGGAGCTCCATGGCCCTGAGCAGGAGACTCTTCTTGCTCCTCAGAGTGGAGTTGATCTCCTCACACACTGCTCTCAGCTCGCTGCACTTTGGCCTGATGGAGTCCTCAGCATAGTGGGAATTTTCTATCAGCCTGTCACCATCACCAGCCAGGGACAGGGCACGGTCCAGTGCGTCCTATTGAAACACATTGAAGGAGTCTGATTTTAATACACTTGATGCACAGAGAACTCTGGCTTGTCAGTTAACAGCGGTGGATACGTCATCAATCAATCATAGACGATAAAACAACCTCCTCTTGTCCTCTCTCTCTCTGAGAAAAGTGGAGCGCTCAATACATAAAGAGGGCTTCGGTGTCCTCTAATCTGGATCCTATTTTGTTTTTGTGTCTTTTGTCTTGTGGCAAGACGGCACTGTCAATTTACATCAAATAAAGTTCTTATTTTTGCCACTGAAAGGCTTAGATTGTTATTCAAAGTGCCTGACAACATTATGGAAAGAAGCCCTACAGATATAAATCTTTTGTCAAAAAGTAAGATTATTTTTGTTTAACCAGAAACAGCTGCCAAAATTGTCATCGTCAAAGACACACTTTGTCAAAACATTGTCGAAAAATAACGGATTACGTACAGATCTTAACAATTAATGTGTTTATGCTGATAGCCCTAATGGAAACAATTAAAAAAAAAAGTATGTGTAAAAAAGTCAGACATGCAGTTAAGGAATAAAGGAGATGCGCAGTTCTCTGTCTGGTAGTTTGGTTTCTTTGTTTTTTTTCCAACATTGCAGATGAGCAAATGTACACGGTACAATTACTGGGAATTTTCATCCCGCTGCAACCCTAATTTTTACATTTGAAGCTTGTACCCTGTGCCAAAACGCAGTGCAGCATCTTTATTAATTTTAGAATTTCCTCATAAAAAAGTCCAGTGTGTAAGAACATTTAGATCAAGATGCTAAAACCTAATTGTAATCCATCATAGCGGAGTCTAAAACCAGATCTAACTTAAATATTATGCTATTATCAGCTTATGTGTGATTATATAATGGTCCATATCTACACACTGGTGCTCTCTCTGCCTCTCACTCTAACATCTATTCACGCTCATTCCCAGTGAGTGGGGGGTGGAACAGGACATCACATTGATTATATCATTAGCTATATGGCTTCGAGGACGCATCAAAGGTCAAAGTGTTGAGTGTGTGTTTTCTCTTCCACGTGAGCGACAGCATGAATCAGAATTGTGTGTGTGTGTCTTACGCAGGCCTTCTCCTCATGACCGCCGAGCTCTCGGAGGACATGCTCAGCGTGGGCGGGGCTTACGCTGACCTCAGAGAAACCTGACAACCTCTCTGATGTCACGTCAAGCTGGGCGCGCACCTACGAACACACACATTGTTAGTGTTGTTTATGAGCACGCATTAAATGTGTGTCCAAAACCTTATTTCCCATGATTCAACTCACTTCACGGAAGTGCTGTTCAAAATGTCGGAGCTGTAAACATTGTTCTAGTTTGGTGCGGTGACGCTCCCAGAAATCATCGAATGCTGTCTCTGTTTCGTCAAGCTGACCCAGGAGTCTGAGAGGGACGAGGAGAGATGAGAAGTGAGGAGAGAGAATTTATTTGTGCGTTCAGAGACAACTTCCTCATGCATTTATTTTTCCATTCATCGCCTCCTCTACCTCTGTACAGTCGCTAAGTTCTCCACTTCATCGTAGGTCATGCTGTATTCAGGGTCCGTCTGAAGAGGCTCATTGATACACTCCAACAGGCGTCCACCTTGAGACAGCGCCACCTGCAGATCCTCCTGAAAAATGAACAAACAATTTTCTTTAAAAGATTGAAAGGTTGTTTTTGCCAATTAAAAAAAAAAAGTGTCTGTTTTCTTTGAAAAATGTTGGCAATTGTTTTTTTTCTACAGAGGTACGGCCTTAGCCCCCTATGTCCTCAGATCCTAGAAACGCACCTGGTTTTAACTAATTGCATTTTATTCTTGCAATATGCTTTATTTTATTCTGTTTTAATATGTGGTAGTTTCTCTGCTGTGTGGACCTAGAAGTATGACTAAGAAGAAATCTGGACCCAGTGGCTGGACCAGTAGGGAACCATTGCTTTAGGCAACATAGAACGTCACCCCTAATATACCTTCCTGATAACTTTTTACAAAATCTCAGAGAGATAAGGAAACCACAGAGGGACATATTGTTGGTTCATATATACATAAATCTGACCTTCATTTTTTCCTTCTTTATGGTGTGTGTATGCAGCAGGTTGGTGGTGGCTTCTGCATCGTTTGGTAATTCTGTCTCTGCGAGCTCCGTGCCAAATGCCTGCAGGGTCTGAGCCGTGGTCTTCACCATGAGGGCGAATGCCTCGATTGCCTGTGGGGGAGACATTCAGGTCATCCAAGACCGGTCAGACTGGTCAAATGATGCAAAAAAATTGCATGCAAGTAAACACACGTTTTCTTAAATTATAGTACTGTGCAAAAGTTTTGTTTTTTAATGTTTATTTTTTTGTATTTCTCAGTCTCTTTATTAAGATACAAAGAATACTTTTGCATAGTACTGTATGTATTTTTATAAAAAAGTTTTTCTGTGATGGTATACCATCCCATATGCAAAAAAGGAAACTGTGTGTGTGTGTGTGTGTGTGTGTGTGTGTGTGTGTGTGTGTGTGTGTCCATACAGTGCGGTGTGAGATCCAGCTGTCATGGCAGTATTCCTGCGTGCCTCCAAGCTCTGTGGTCAGCTGTCCTGGGTCGATATAGGCATGGAGCTCAGTCACCGAACTCAGCATCACCACCTGATACAACACAATCCATCAACTGATTATATGAAGCATTATTTGTTAAAAAAGCAGGGATTCACAATATTACCTGCATGTCATGAATATTGAAAAGGGTTTCAGTATGAAGAATTGGTGGTGGTCTGAAATAAACATTTGTGCTGATATGACATAATCCAAGTTAGAAAATAACAACATATGAGATATGGCCAAAAATCCAATATCGTGCATTCCTGTTTAAAAGGAAACCCCAAATAATTAAAAAAAAATATTGGGCCACATCTTACACCCAGTGTAAAGCAGCACACAGTGCAGCGCAAATGCATTGCTGCTGTCAGACTCCATATTAGAGACGCTGTGCACATTCACAAATGGCAAGCAGCGTAACTTTGTTATTTCAAAGGCAAAACCTTTTGTTCTGTTTCTCAAGTTTCTGACTTGAGTTTTTAGTTTTGCAGTTCAAATGTCCCACAATGTTTGCAGAAGTGACCTAACTGCTTTTACTGTGATATTCTCAGCAGAAAACTTCTTCACTTTGCTAAAACCGGCATGTAGATAGTAAGACGTCAGATGTGTGATATGTGCCTGACTTTTAAATGGAATGGGAGATGATACACTGATTGGCTGAATTTATTTTAAGCCTAAAACACACCTTTGATTAATTAAGTAACTAAATACAACCCATTTGCTCCATGCACCTTACTTTGTGGCATCTAATGAAGAAAAGCGGAGCCGGACATGCCCTAAATATGCTTGCGCCATACACTTCATACCATGCACTGCAGATTGTTTAAATGAATGAAATGAAAATAATAATGACAACAAAACCAAAAAAAAAAAAAATTACAGGCACATACAATGCACAAGTCATACCTTCATTTTGAACTCATCCTTGTTGTACTTGAACAGGAAGTCTGACAGAGTCCGCTGGAGCAAAGTAGTGGGACGCAACACCAGAACCAAGTGTAAGTTCCCTGGAAATGAACCCTGAAAGAGGAAAAAAGAGGGTAGAAAGGTTTTTAGTCATCTGTTAACATGTGTATCATTCAGTTTTAATAGAAATCAAGTGTGGAAATTGTCATGCTTCAATTTATGTTTTGAAATTCAGGCCTTAAATCCTTGTTTTTGTTGTGAGGTTGAAAGAAGAGTAACCAAAACTCCTACAGGGTGCCCACACATTGTCATGGATAAACTTTCAAAACTATTCCATAACTTTTAAGGAGCCAAAATATATATTATTTTTTGCCCCACTTGCCTGGCGGTTTCAACATTTCAGATTCAAACTCTGTTCAAACATAATTTCAGCATCCCATATGTTGTGTTCAAGGACTGTCAGAAACTTTGAAAATCCAACAATAATTTCTGTTTTTACAGTTTCATAAACATTTCATTCTTTTTAAGTAAATATGCCTTTCAAAAATGTAAGAAAATACAGACATTTAAAGTATGCCCCTCCCAATAAACCAAAAGTCCTTCAGAAATAATCTGACATGCCTGGGAAAACATGAAGAGAGAGACAGAATGCAGGGAGAAAATGAAGAAACTTTTGTCATGAACAAATAAACAAAAACAACCAAAATGATAAATATTAGAGTGCCTTTATGTTGTCACCTACAGATAATAAATTCACCATTTTGTTACATTACTGTCATTTAATTTATTAAACACAACAAATTTCTAGGACTTTTCTAAAAATGTTCAATGATTTTTACTAGTTCCATGATTTTTCAAGGCCTGGAAAATGTGATTGTGGAATTCCATGACTTTTCCAGGTTTTCCATGGCCATGGGAAACATGCTTCTATCTCCTAACCCTGAAGAAGTCAGATGCCCCATTTGATAAACACAAAAAAACTGATATAGCTGTTTCTTCACCTCCATGCATTAATTCTTCTTTAATACTAAGGTTGAGGCTCCTGCTGCAGAGGTGTGAAGCTGGACGGAGCCCACTTCCCCTGTCTGTCCCTCCTGAACCATTAAGAGGTTTTACTGAGATTTTTTATCAACCAATCCTCCTACAAATCCTCACAGTTGCTCCCTTGTCACAACGCCTGTCTAGAAATCTGTGACTACAAGGTAAATTAGTCCTGTGGCTCTGGGAGTCTCTGCACCTCCACACTAACAGGTTAAAAGTGTAAAATTGCCTTTACACACAGACAGCAGCCCAAGAGGCTACTCAGCTGAAAGCCTATATTGGTTATGGCTGCCTCTAAAACCCTGGGTGATTTACTCCACCCTGTTAGGCATCATAAATCGATGTAGGGTGACATGTTCACGCACACACACACACAGACACACACACATGCAAAGGGCTGGAGGCAAGCTGAAAGATGTTTGACAAGCTTATTAAATCTTAAGCGTTACCTTAAATAAAGTGGAATAAAAGGAGAGATATTTTAGATTATCTGGGAATATTTTCTTTCTTTAACCACTTAACCATAACACTGCATATGTGAGGAAACAATATTGTAACAAAATGGTGCCACGCACTCCCTGCATCCATTACCGTCCCCACAGAGCTGATATTCATCTGAATCACAGAGAACGTCCCTTAAAAACACAAGAGATTTGATAGAATCCGTTTAAAAAAAAAGCCTGTACAGCTTTAATTTAGTCTGCAAGGAAACCTGCACTCACACCGCAGCACACATACATCATAGTCATGCAATGCTGGTTACCATGGAAACCAGTCTCCTTGGAAAACGCAAGGGGTGAGATGGAGAGTGCATGACGGAATGCGAGCGAGAGTGATGATACAAGACAAGCAGAGTGTGTGTGTGTGTGTGTGTGTGTGTGTGTGTGTGTGTGTGTAACAAATGAAGGGAGAGAGATGTCTGTCTGTATCGACGTGTCTTATAAGTCGATGTCGAGCTGATGGTGCTGCACTCATTTATTTTTGGCTCACACACACACACACACACACACACACACACACACACACACACACACACACACAGGAACACACCACCTGCTGTGATGCTGATGAAAGAGCCAGGTTGGCAAATTCAGCGCTCGTTCTACATCTTATCCAATTTCCTCCCAAACTGACAGCATATTTTAAATAACACCACGCGCTCCCTTACAGCGCTTACTGCTCTAATTTCAGCAAATCACATCTGCAGATAAAAACTACAGGAACGTATTAATAAAATTACTGTGTTGTCATTGTCTGCTCCCGCGCCCTGACAAGTTGCACTTACAGTTTACATCCACATCTGCCAAAACATGAATGCTTCACACACACAGACGGCACAGAAGATCTGTATCCAGTCAGCACGGTTTCAAGGTGGACATCTTAGATTAGTGTCACCAGTTCTGTAACTGATCAAATGTCTTGACCTTTGACAAAAATTCCCTCCAAATGTTATTAAATTCATGAGAATGAGACGAAAGTGAGGCTTAGGCCTGGTATACACTGTGTGATTTGGGACTGTTGCATACAAAAGATGACCAACATGAAAGAAACGTGGCGATATCTTTAGTCATGGCTCTAAAACGGTAGTCCCACGTCGCACAGCGAGAGGTTCAAGGATGTCACAATCATGCGATCAAAGACAGTCTGGGATAAAATCCCGACAGTACCAGAAATTTGGGATGAATTTTGTAGATGACAATAAATCGAGCTCACCAAGTTGTCTTGTTTTCCCCAACCACGACCGTGTCCAAATTTTTCTCCTCCTGCTCTTCTGCAGACTTTTTGACACACAGAAATGCCGCTGACCTTGACTTCTAATCTTTGACCACTAAATTCTGAACATTTGAACATTTGAAGTGGACGTTTGTGCCGAATTTGAAGAAATTCCCCCAAAGTGTTCATAAGATATTGTGGTCACGAGAATGGGATGAATGACAACCCAAAAACATTTTTAAAAAAACAACAAAAAAAACCAACTGTTGTTTAGCCTGCTAAAATATATATTATATACACATTGTGTTATCCAAATTATTTTCTGGAGCTGAGCAAATTATTCTCCTTCCAATAACTCACGATACAAAACACAGCAAGCAATACATCTGTAATTAGAACCTATTAAATTCAATAAGCCGTGAGAGGTCTTGCTTTAATTTGTACCTCTGCATTAACATGATAATAACACAATCTGCTCGGTGCGTCCCCCTGACACATGAACACACACATGCTAATGCGTTACCCCTGGATACACACTTATACATTAAAGTGATGCGCACACACGTGCACACTTCCCGCAGATAAAAAGCACACATAAATAAATGATTAGGATTAGAATATCATTGTCTGTTGACCAGGGTGATTTATATTCTTTCTGGGAGGAAAACCACTCCAGTCTTGTCCTCTAATGACATCCACATTGTCCTCATGGGAGTTGGACAGCCCTCATATTAAATCTCCTCCCTCCACATGCTCAGACCCCCACTGACTGCATCACCGCTTTTGGACATGGCAAGTGTCCAAATTATAACAAAGAGATTGACAGAGGCTGCTGTACTGTTCCAGCTTTTTAGCTGGTTAGTTAAAAATGTATCAGATTCAAGCTTCTTCTTTGACAGAGCTGTGTGTCTGAACCCTGCAGCAATGTTCCCGTATGCTTCAGTGACTGTATATTTATCAGTCTAAATCACAAAGATGGGCTGCAACAGCAATGACGATGTGCCATCATCATTTGACTGCAAAGGCATGTGGATTCACCCTGTTTACCCTCATTAAATCCTGGTATTTGGACAGTGGACCTACAGTAAGATTGTCAATGATTAAATAGAAATCTGTGTGAAAGTATCCAGAAAGGATACAGAAACTCTCTGTAATAAAATTGGACCAATACTCACTAATGGACCTATATGATTTATGCGGTCCAAAGCCATTTATTGAGGCTGATAATGGTTATAAAATATGAGAATGTCCCTTAACAGTAACTCAATTGTAGTGCGCAAATAAGTGGGTAAACGTTGTAAACAAATGATCCAAGGGGCTTAAAGAGGCACTTCAATATTTTCAACATAGACCTTATTTTTCATGTTTTTGTGTGCAAGTGACTCATGGAAACAACAATTTTTAATTGGTCTGGTATTGAATTAAAGAGGCGAGGTCAGCTGCAATTAAATCCCTGTAGGCAACTGAGCACCATCAACGTCCGTCCACTAAAGGTGCTTATTTTTGTCACTGACAGGCTACAGTTGTTATTCTAAGGGTCTAATAAAATTATAGAAATGATCACTACAGAGATAGAACTTTTTGTTTAAGAGTAAGATCCTTTTTGTTTAACCGGAAACAGCGTGAAAATTGCCATCGCCAAGCCTACCAGACTCCATTTAAATACACAGTCACTTCAGCGTGTATAGAGCCAGCATATTTTCACATTTTATTAGGCGAGTTGGTGATTGTTGGAACAGTCAACAGACAGACTAAGACAGTTTTGTGAGTTTTATTTTGCTTCTGTGGACTTTAAATGTAGTATGTTTTACAATGATAAAATCACGGTTTATAACCCTTTTCCTGGATTGACATCAGTTTTCTTGTGATGCGTTAAGACACTTTTCACAAGCATTTAAATCTCTAACACCTAAGAAAAAATAAGCTTGATCTCTTCCAACAACATGAGGAAAAAAACATAACAAGCAACTTGACCAGAAATATCCTGCAAATTACAATTTGTTTTGGCAAAAGGTGACAAAGAAATGACTTGAAAATTGGTTGGGGGTATTCTTTTAGATATTATCATAAAACTAGGGGAAAATGTCAAGAAATGTATATTTATATAATTTCTTAAGTAAATTTATTTTGTTTTATACCCCCTCGCCCCTTTTTGGTTATTTGTAGGTATTTTTTTATATAACATTTTATTAATTTCTTGCTTAACTTTGGGCCATTTCTTTCTTTGCTCAGGTTTCAAAGAGTTAAATGGAGTTCGGCTGATTTAACCACCATGAATTTGAGTCTGTTTCAGGTTTAACAAAAACAACAGCAACAAAAGGTCTCTCTCTGTAGGGATCCTTTCCATAATGTCTGTCAGACAATTATTATAATAATAATCTGAGCCTGTCAGTGATGAAAATAGCCACTTTAGTGGACTCACACTGAGGGTGCACAGTTACTCATTAATGTTATAATGCAGCCTGTTTGAGCTTACTCAACACTGGAACAATTTCAATTATTGTTTTTCTATTTGTCACTGGACATAATAACATGGTAAAAAAAGGGTCCAGAATAGAAAAATACAGAAATAACCCTTTAATATAATTCATTTTAGCAGTGCAGGAAGAATTCATTATTTTAGGCTCGACTTGTAACTTTGTGAGCAGCAGTTGTTGCTCATTTCATGGTGATTATCAACTAAAGGTCAAAGCTCATCATCCATCACTGTACATGAGACTAAAATCTACTGGAGAGCGAGCCAGCGCAGCCGTCTGTGAGCATCTGGTCACATACACTAATCTCTGGCTTTACATGACAATACTGCCCGCTCATATTTTTTTTTCTATCAGGCAGGAGAACCAGCAAATGGCAGCAGGCGACCTTGAACGGCATTGATGAACAGAGCGCCTCATGGGAAGATGGACGACCTTCATTCTCCAGTAAGAATGTGTGTCATTGGCTGGTTGACAAAGCAGGCGTTGCCCAAGACGGACATCTACCGCAGGGGACTGAGGAGGAGACACTGTTCTCACCACCTGCTCTCCGTGCCTGCAGGTTAAGTTTTAATGCTGCTTGCTTCAAACATGGACTTCTTCTTCATACACAACTCTGCTTCCTCAACATGAAAACTGCAAAGGATTTAAAACGAAAACAACTGGTGAATCTTTTTGAAAGGGACTTATATTCGAGGATCTTTTGAGACTTCTTAGAGCCTGATGAAAGTCTAAATTTAAGAGGCTTCTGTCATCAGAATCTGCTGTTTAACACAGTGGGATAAGGTTTTTGGATCTCAGATTCACAAATATTACTCTAGCTGTTTCACATTTTTTGAAAATATATTATTCTGCTTATGTCAACTTTGTGCCACATATTTTATGAAGCATCTTGGCATTAAACCTCTGAAAGCCGAGCAAACTGATGAGGTGGCATAGAGCAAGAAAAGAAAAGAAGAAATGACTCAAAAATTTAATTAAAAGTACAAGAAAATTACCTGAAAAAATAAAATCAAGGAAAAAACAAGTTTAAAAAAAATAATCAAAGGAAATTACTTTGGAAAAGTAGTTAAAAATTAAAATAATTCTGTGATATAATTCAATATACAGTATTTCATTATGATTATTAGAAGTGTAATTTTTCCCCAGCTCTTTTCTTTTTCCCCCCGACACATTTTCCCTAGCCTTTTTAAAAACAATTTTCTCAAT
The DNA here is from genome assembly GCF_026936395.1 of Plectropomus leopardus. Classification (NCBI taxonomy): domain Eukaryota; kingdom Metazoa; phylum Chordata; class Actinopteri; order Perciformes; family Serranidae; genus Plectropomus; species Plectropomus leopardus. The sequence goes on from NC_142199.1 coordinate 9,882,531, forward strand.
CTACTAATTTTTGCAAGTTGTGGACCATTTCTTACACAGTAGCTCATTGCCTTTTTTTCAGTGTTTTTGGAAGAAATAATACAGCAAAACATTGCTTAGGGTCCAAGGGGTTATCTGAAAGCAGCACAAGAAAAGTGATGTCGCTCTTGGATTCAAAGGGTTAATACTGCAATAACTTTAAGATACTAGTACTGTCAACAAAAGGAATCATCAACAACATTTTCAGCCTTGAACCAGCTTGATCCGTTGAATTACTTTACAGTGTGAGATTCCTTCCAACCTGATATCCCAAAATGGAAAAGACAAACTGTAGTCTCAACGATTTTCTTTGTTTACTTCTGTCAGACTACGATAGCAGTTTTTTTCACAATAGCCTGATATCAAAGAATAAACATTTCGACGAATATAGCTGACAGTAAAAACACTGTGTTCCCAGTTGTTTTAAATGTTACTGTATAAAGTGCTGTGTGGGAGGGATGTGGAAGACGACTCCAAGGAGCAAAGAGACGGCAGAAACACAAAAGCAGACAAAAGAAGTGAAGTAATGGATGACAAAGAGAAGAGAGAGAGAGAGAGAGAGCGGCGATCAGCAGGAGAAGAGGAAGTCCTGCAGAGAAGCTTGTGCTACCATGCTGATAAACGCCCACCTTCCTCTCGACATCACAGGGTTAAAGACTGAGTATGATATGGTCCAGGACTCATTATATCTTAGCTTTATTATTGATTCTTTCCCCTAGTTTTAGTTCTATCAATGAGAGAAAAATTACAATAATAAAACAAACAACATTTAATATGTTTTTGCTTTTTTTGTTTTGTACCAGGACCATTTATCCCTATTTTTTGTCTAACCGATGAATGAGAACAGTATTTTTTTTAAATTGGTCGCAAGATGTTCTGGTTTGTTTCGTGTCCAAGTCCTACTAACAAGATGTCTTGTTCTGATATCATGTGAGAGGTGACATGACAATTACATTTCTTTTAGATGAGAGTAAGATATGCTTCCTGGTTCTGGTTCTGTTAGTGGTACAAAAAAACAAAAAAAAAACAAGCATTTTTGGTGCACACACACTGACAGGACCTGTTTAGCAATTATCATCTGCAGCACCCTCTCTCAATACTGGACCAATTTAGAAAGAAATTTTCTCATTAAACACAAAACATGGAAAAACAGGGTCCTGGTTTAAGAAAACAACAAAGTCTGGCCAAGAGATTATTAGATGTAGTTTGTTAAGTCAACAGTAACTGATAAAAAACATAAAATAAAATTCAAAAAAGTATGTTAGTGTTTGGTGAAGTTTTCTGAATTAATATTAATTTATTCTCAACATTTATACTTTGCCCGAAAAACTGTTTCCATGTGTCTTAGTTTGTTTTTCATCCACATGAATATACAGCAACACCGATAAATACAGAAAAAATGATTGGTTCCCTGCTATCAGCACAACCCACAGTCCGCCAATGTCCCCTTCAAGGACACAGACTGGGCCAATGGACTGGAATAAGATAACAAACCTGGAATGGTCCATTATGACTGAGTGGGGGGTGGGGGGTGTCTGAGTGTGCAGATGTTATTGTGTACAGGTTAAAGTGACTTCCTGGAGTCATTATGAAGCAATGAGCTTCATTATGACTTATTCTCACAGTGGGGATGGTTTCTTCGAAATATCATGGAAAGACCATTGGGTTTGATTATAATCATTGTCCAATTAGCATACATTAACATACATCTGCATATATTGGACACGCTAAACGGTGTAATACAGGATGAGCATCTAACAACAGATGTGTTGGGTGTGGTGGCAGAGCAGGTTAATCAGGATTCAGAGGTGAAGCTGCCAAAGTGGACACCTTAAAAACACCTGGAAATAAGGCAACAAGCTCCCTCACAAGAAATGACAGAAAAATAAGCAAAAAAGTTAGGACTTTAAGAAACACAATTTGCAACAAAAAAGTTAGTAAAAATTAGTAATTTATAGGAAATGGCCTAAAAAATGTTAAGATGAAATAATAAGTACAGCTAATAATAAAAACATCGTATGTATTAAAATTTAAATATATAGTTCTAATAATTGTAAATATATTTTTTTGATAATTTTCTATTAATTATCTCTCCCTCCCTTTTTTAGCTAATTTTCAGCTTATATTCCTGTCATCTTTTATCAATTTCTTGCTATTTGCAGAACATTTCATGCACAATCTCTGATTGCCTTTTCCTCCATGTTTTCCAGGGAAGTCAAACCAATACGCTCACAATTGAAAGGTTTAAATGCTCGTGAAAGGCATGTGAATGCAGCAAAAGAAAAGTGCTGTTGATCCATGTTTCAAAGGGTTAAAGTAAAATAGATCACAAAGGAAGCTGTCAAGGCAGCGTTAGTGTCTGGAAACATCGTCCTAACCACATATTTCTTTCAGATAGAGCAGTTTCCTTCTCTACTTTTTTCATTTTTCATAACAAAGGGCCTCAGAGAGCAGCGATCAGTAACTTTGATTCTCAAGTCTGTCTGATGTAAATCCTCTGCTTCTCTGCTGTTCACGGTTCTCTTTCCTCTCATCTCATCATTCCCAACTTTCCCTTTTTAAGCATTTCCCGGTATCCCTTCTCTTTCACTCTTGTACTGCCTCTTCACTTCATCATCTCAGAGAGGAGTGAAAGTTTTACACCATCCAAGAAGTAGGCTAGTGGGCCAATGGCACAATTACAAAACCAGACTAATGGCTCACACAGTTTGGATTTTCTTTCAGGACAATATCTCATCGAACACACACACACACACACACACACACACACACACACACACACACACACACACACACACACACACACACTGTTCACACGTTATGAGCATCCACCACCCACTCCAGCATAACACGCTATTTTTAACTCCCCTCCTGCTTCGTTTTATCTAGGAAGAAAAAAAAACTGTCCTCACAGGCCTAATTGCAGGTACATGTCTTTCCCATACACAGCTAATATACATTTCTACACATTTTTACCAAAAGATTTCCATGATTTTTCCATGACTTTGAGGCAAATGTTTAATATCATACATTTTCTGAAATGACCATAGATACTCCTTATTGGTTTTTCTTCATTACGATATATGCTTTTCCTAAATATTTATTATTCAAAAAGAGCAGGATTAAAACTGAATATTTAAGTATAACTTGGGGGCTGTACGATATTTATGAGAAGGGAGTGGGTGGTGCAAAAAGGGGGAGGCATGTCAAATAATTTTTTAAGCACAGGGGAGGGACTTATGTTTTGTATTTTGGCTTAGGAAAGGGCAAAGACCTTTAAATGGCTGTATATTGTACTTATTTTGCTGCCTGGTCATTTGTGGCGATTTTTAAAGACAAAAAAGGCACATTTATTTTCTTTAAAAAATGTTGGTGATTTTTCTTAAAGAAAAAAACGTCAGTGTTTTTTCCCTTTTGAAAATTTTGGGAGTTTTTTTTCCTTGCATATTTTTGGTGATTTTTAAATGAAAAAGAATTTAATGAAAAAGTCTTTGTTATTTTTTTTGTCTTCAAAACTCACAAACAAAAACAGAAACTGCAAAAACAGTTTCTTTCTAATTATCACTGAATTTTCAAATTCCCCATGGTTCTTGAACATATCATGTGTTATTATACTGATTTTTTAAACACGATTCCATGACTTTTCAGGGTATAGCCTGGAAATTGCTATATACAAATTCAATGACTTTTCCTGTTTTTTTTTCATGACTGTATGAGCCCTGGCTAATGACTGAAAACTTAAACTAAAAACTAAAACAAACTTAAACTAAAACACACTTAATGCATAGTTTTTACAGGTTAGAAAACACATACCAAAAACCAAAACGACCATTACTCTAAGTGGTGACAAACCAAATTATACACAAACACAGCTGACATCAGCAACTGCACCCACAGACCGGTGTTCAAACAACCATTACCACGAGGAGAGTAATGCACGCAGTCCAAAACAGCCATTTGTAGTCGTCAGAGGTACATCATCAGCACATGATGCACACAAACAAACTGATCCACAATCTCACAAACACATAGACACACAAGCACTCAGGGTCTTACTGCGATGCGGAGCAGGGTAGCCCTGACGGCGGCCCATCGGTCCAGTCGTCTGTCGATGACCAGGATGAAACCCACTCCTGATGCTGCAACGCTGCAGGAAAGAAGCATATGCTGTTAGTGAAGGAAAACACCTTTTTATATGAGAATGTGTTGTAAAGCAGATGTCTAGAGCAGGGGTCTCAACCTTTTTCAGGCCCAGGATCCCCTTCTATATAGATTGTATAAATGTGATTTGAACTTGAGATAATTCTACGAGTATTTTTGGGTCTTCTCTTCTTTGCTTGTAGCTGCTAAGTCAGCAGTGTTTGTAGTGTAGCTATGTAAATGAGGCTCCAGCCCCTTTTATTCTGTATGATGCCATAAAATCATACAGCAGTCTACTGTTTATGTTAACTCTTTTGGCTCCAAAAAGCATCAATATTTACGGTATTTTACTGTATTTTGGAACAACTGTGCAATGCTGTTAGTATATACATTTTTGCCAGCTATTTTGTGTATTATCATACAGATGGGTATTACTGTTAAATTTACTGCAGTATTCTACAGCAGTGTAAGTTTACAGTGTAATACTGCAGCTAACCTGGAAGTGGTTTCTGTCCCTCTGTCAGACATACTTTTTGGCAGTGCTAAAAGGTTAAAGACAACATGCTGTCTTTTGAAATAGAAATGATAAAAATGAACTTCTCAAGAAAGTCTTTGGCAATAAAAGGATTCCCAAAAATCTTGATTTGACACATATGTGCAAATAGGCACTTTTTATGCACATATATGATGGTATGTTCTGTAACATAAACTGTTGTTGAAAAATAAATAATAATAATAATAAGAAAAGACAGGCAGAACCTCAGTGACCTTTGTTGGTCTTCACAAATATTTTTCGGGGATAAAAAAGCAATGCGAGGAAAGGTTAAACCTTTGCAACAACCGTCTGTAGTAATCATCTGTCATCAGTGATGATAATGAGGGACCCTTGTGATTACCATGGCAACCTTGGCTCTGCATTAATGTGTGTGTGTACGTGAAGATCCTGCCATTCATTCCACAGGCAGTGCCATATGTAGCAACCTCATTAAGCTAATGTGTGTGTGAATGCAGTGAGTGTGTGTGAATGCAGTATTTCCTGCAAAGATTTCTGCTGGACACACGCTTACTTACACCTTAACACAAAACGGATTAAGACACAACACACATACACACACTGTGGGGCCAACAACTGCTGAGCTGGTCCATCTGGGCATAATTATTAGCCAATTTTTATCATCACACACAGACATATTGAGAAAATGTACACACTACCCGGTGAATGCTGCAACATCAAATCCTCAATCCATTTCTACCGGAAAAAAATATTCCAACCCCATGAATGAAGCCGACTGAAAATCTGGGGAGACTATTTGCAATTCCACACCAAAAAAAACCCCACAAATTCTTAAAATCCCATTGTTATCATCCAGCAATAATCCAGTCCTCCTTAATGTTTTTGTAGTCTGTTGTTGTCAGTGTCTAATTCTTGCATCAACAATCATCTGTTTGCAGCCCGCGGATGGAAAGAGGTGACCGATCACATCCTTAAAGAGCATCTCCCTCCTCCTCTCCCTTCTCTCTCTGCTCCTCCACCACCTGCCTCTCGCCCTCGGCCAATCAAAACCAAGCCCCGCGTCTTGCTGTTCCCCCACAGCCAATCAGAGCGCAGAAAGCAGCCGATTGGCAGCTGGGTGCACATAGCTAGTGGGGAGAAAGGGAGGGGGCTCAGAGGGGGATATGAAAGGTGATGAGCCACAAAAAAAGGCCGCCATGACACACACACACACATATGTGTACATATACATGCATACATCTCCTTTCTTCTCCTCTCCTTAATTATAAGTGTGTACGCTTGAGTGTGTGTGTGATGGGAGTGCAGCGCTCAGCAGTAAAGCAAAGGTGAAAGAAAGGGAGGGGAGGTGAGAGGGAGGAGGAGCAGAGAGAGGGAGGAGGGAGTAAAGGAGGAGAAAGGACAGAGAGGAGAAAAGAGGTGTATGGTATGATTTAATTTGAATTCAATTAGCAAAACTAATGCTGTTTCATTTAACCTTGAAGTCACACCAGAAATCTTTCTTAAAGCATCAGGTTTATTGTGGCTCTTTTATTATGAATATTCTATAAATTCTGAAGATTAAAATCAGTCCATTTTAAATGGGAAGTCTTGTCTTTCTGCAGTTCATACATTTTATAATTTATTTTATATCCCAAAATATATATTTCCTGCTATTTCAAATCTATGTCTTTATGTCTTCTTTTATGGCTCTGTCCCTGTGGCAGGCCTTTGGTGTTGTGCTGCTATCTGTTGGTTACAGACGGTATTACACATCCACAAATTGGCTAGATTCCCTTTACAGTTGTCAGACCAAATGAAGCTGCCGACTGTGTCTGTGTGTGTGTGTGTCTGTGGGTGTGTGTGTGTGTGTGTGTGTGTGTGTGTGTGTGTGCACTGCTAACCTGGGGATGCTGCTGAGGTAACTGAGGACATTTTGGACCTCCTCTTCCTCCAGCTCGCTGAATTCTGGGAACTCTGGGAAGACGATGATGGGGCTGCCGTTCATCCCGCGGCCCCCTTGAGATGCACAGGTCCAGGAGACAAAAACAGAACAGCTTAGAGTGACAACCAGACAATGTCAACCTGACGCTTGGCATGTTATTGACATGGGAAAATACATGCATTTGAGCAGAGGGACATTACTTTTATTATCTTTATTGTTTTGGTCTTTTTATTTGTATTTACTCATATTGACAATTTGGGTCTTGCATTTTGCATTTTTTGTCCTCTTGTTTTAACTTTACCTTTACTTCCTGAATTCTGCCTTGCTTATCTTTTAAAGGTGAGATTAATACATTTCTTGTCTAATTAATTGTTGTTGTTGCTGTTATTATTCTCTCTCTCTCTCTCTGTCACACACACACACACACACACACACACACACACACACACACACACACACACACACACACACACACACACACACACACACACTAGGCCTTCTCTTTCGTTGGTGGGTCAAGTTGCAAAGCCGTTCTTCATTATAATGAATTATTCACATGCTGACACTGGGCAGGCATTATCGTCATGGTAACGACAAACTGGGCCCTAAGTGTGTGTGTCTGTGTGCATCAGTGTGCATATGTTTTTTTTTTCTTTATGTTGCATTACATTTCTGTGTGAGATGTTTTTTGTGTTAAGTTTAATAAAATGTCAAACTTTTCATGAGATCTTTACTTTCAAGACAAGTTGACGAATGAAGAACTTTATCAAGGGCAAAATGTGTGTGCTCGTCTATCTTAAATTTACAACATTAAAATTGTTTTTATTTCTAAAGGGAAGTAAGCCTCTGAATCAGAAGTGTAATGTACATGAATGGACAATGCAATGCTGTCTACACAGCAACAGGTTAATTAAGTTGATGCTTCTAAAGCATTCCCTGTAAAATAATGGACGTAGCCATGGTGACGTCACATGGTGAAGCCTTTGAAATTTTGGCTATTGCCATCTTGGATTTTTGGAGCCAAGGGCGACCATATTCGGACAAGAGGGTGGAACTAACCCTAAAGCTAGCTGCTAGCTTGGTTAGCACGGTGCATTTGCGTGATAATATTAGTTTTAGCAAGCAAACAACTTAAATTCTTAAAAACATTTTTAAAAAACTACCATAGTTCCTGATTTAAAAAAAAGACTATTTGGCTCCCTAGAGGGTCTTTTAGCACAACCAAACACATTTTGTAATTTAATTTATAACAAAACATCATATTTCATAAACTCATATGTTTTTTTATGCAAAAAAACTTGCAAACTTGTAAAATAATTAAAGCTGTCGGGTAAATGCAGGAAAGTAAAAAGTATAATATTTCCATTTGAAATGTTTTGGAGTAAAAGTATAAAGTGACACGAAGAGAAAATACTAAGGTATAGTACAAGTACTATATATTCTTACTTAAGTACAGTACTTGAGTTAATGTGCTTAGGATGTAAACGCGTTTATTTCTGCTGTTAATTTGGGTATTTTTATATGGGGGTCTATAGGGCCCCACAGATTGCTGCTTATTTTAAAGCTATCGCACAGAAGGCAGGACCTCTAATACACCTCACTAAAATATATAGAAAGTTTAAACTAACACACATATAAATGGAGATAATTGTCTCATTTCCAGAATAATTTTTCAAGTGATACTTTAAAGTCTGCAGAGTAGAAATTAAACTGTTTCTCACATCTGTATGAGCAATCTACTGCTCTCAGAGGCACACGCTTCCTCTGATTTCAGCTACAATGTTGTCGCTGTTTGACAAAAATAAAGCAACCAAAGTGTGGACTGTAAGCTTTTGACAAATCTACAAAAATAGTCAAACGAAGCTGTGTAGAAACAAAAAATGATAAACTGAGGTCACACCTGAGACTATGCTACAAATATCTATAATGCAACACACATAAATTAACATATTTAAATATAGGTAAGCACAATTTGTCCTATTCTTACATGAAATACTTCTTTGGCTTACATGAATGTGATTTCACACCAATAAACAAATCCTCCAATCTAATTTAATCCATGGTGCTCATTTAAAATCAAGATCCATCTGGGGTTACAAGTTCATTCTGAACTTGACCACTTCACTGCAGGTCTAATAGTGTAACAGTATTACAATGTTTCATGTAATTGGATTTGTTAAGCTTGTTTGAAATGTTGGGTTTTTCTTTCTTAGGAGCTGCAGTTTATTTGCTTAATTTGCTTAAATTGAGCATCTCTTGTAAACTAAACATTCCTACTGTACATTTTAACAAGAAAACAGAGTTATATTTGAACTGGCTGACTGTAAAAATGGTTCATGGAGTGCAGCATGTCCTCGGTGTGTGTGATGGTCAGAAATAACAGAAGTCAAACCAACCTGGCAGGATGGCAAACTGCTTCTGGAGTTCAGAGCCAATTTCTGCTGCACAAAGAGGACCATCCCTTTGCAGGATGTCATCTGAGGAGAACACAGATATATTTATTAGATGCTAATGTCTCCACATACAAAACACATCCTTATTATCACACTGTAGAGCAGGCAAACGTGTTGGAAGTTAGTCAATCTTTGCAATTAAGGCTGACAAGGTCAGACGACCGCTGCAAACGCAGGAGGAGGCCCGGAAAGGGGAAGAAAGGAGAAAAGATGAGAATAAAAAATAAAATAAAAGGGAAACTTCTAAAGAGGAGAAAGGGAGGAGAGCGGAGAACATGAGGTTTACAGCATTTGGATTTCCTCCTCTCTTCAGTTATCTCATCAAACCCTCAGAGACATGAAGAGACAGAGAAATATAGAGACATAAAAAAAAAAAAAAAATCCCCTCCATCCCCTGTTTGCCATGTGTGACCCATGTATGCCAAACACAAGAGGGAGAACTGTTAATTGTGTACAAGCATGTGTGCATGTGTGAATGAAAACTGTCATGCTTCTGTCATGTTAGTGTGTGGAAAGGAGCATCACTGTGAAGTGCATGTGTGTGTTTGGGAGTACAGACAAAGGCTGGCACTGAGAGCGGTGTGAGGGGAGTGTGGAAAGGTTTCCAAGGCAGTATGGTCGGACTGGCAAGGACAGGCAATCATTACCATCTAAGTGCAAACTGAGCAAACTGTTCATATTTTAGAAATCCCCCCACAGGGGCAGCTTTACGGACTGATTCTAGCTTCCAATTTTAAGGGCAGATTTCTCTGAAACCTGGAGCGACATTACTTTTCTTGAACTGCTTCAGACGGTGTAAAAAAAAGCTAGGGAAAAAAATTATATTCATAATTATTATGACACATGTTAAATTATGTTGCACAATTATTATCATTTTTAAGCACTTTTTCCAGGCAATTTCTTTGTTTTTGTTTTTTTAAACTTTGTTTTTATTTTTACACTAATTTTAGGTAATTTTCTTGCACTTTTTTACAAATGTCTTGCTAATCTTTGGGTCATCTTTTACTCATTGCCTTCTTGCCATGTTTTTTTAGAGAGAGTGAGCAAATTTGCTCAGGTTTAAAGGCCTACCGACAGCATGCTTGCTTTAAATGCATCTCAAAAATACGTTTTCTTATTGTGACTTCACTTGGATGTTTGGGCTTCAATGTGCAGATGCAGAGTTTGCTGCAGAGTCTAACTGCCCATTCTGATGTTTGTTCGTCAGTTATTTCATTGATCTTTAAAAGCTGTGATCTGAGGACACTATTGTTTTCTGCAGCAGATCTATATGATGAACACACCCGTCAGATTAAGAGCTTAGATCCTCGGTAATGCTGTGGAGAGTGTGTCAGCGCACCGTTGGCTAGACAGTGACTCACAGCACAAAGTGTAGCTCTCATGTCTCCTGTGTAGTCCACAGCATGTGTGAGGCAGCTGTTTACAACGATAAAACATGCAACACATGTAGCTGTGGTCAGGAAGGAATCTGTTATACTAGATGTGTACAGCACTGACTGGCACACACGCACACACACGCACGCACGCACACACACACACACACACACACACACACACAGTAATAATGATGCCAGTAAGGCACTGGGTATGGCTCCTGATTTCTGGGGATTACATTAAGATGACAGAGCAGTGACTCAGGAACAGTGGTGGAATGTAACTAAGTACATTTACTCTTGTTCTGTACTCAAGTATAAATTTAAAAGGTACTTTACTTGACATTACTTTTTATTTCATTTATTTAAACGCTTCAGTTACTAGACAAATTGAGATTTTAAAAGATGATGTTTCATAATAAATTAAATTACAAAACAGTTTATCTAAGTACAGCTGCAACAATTTGCTAAATAATCAGTAAGTTGTCTGGCAGAAAATTAATTGCCAACTGTTGTGATGAACATTTGTTTTTCTTTTTAGATAATTTAAAGTTTTTAAGATGCCTTTTTTTTCAAGTAATTTTGAGCTTTTGGGGTGTTTTTTTTAAAAAATACTTTTTAGTTTTGAGGTGTTCTTTATATTTTTATTTTTTTTAAAAATTTTTGCTTTCATTTCTTTTCTAATAATCTTAAAGTTTAGAGTGTTTTGTTTGTTTTTTAAGATTTCTTTGCATTGGGTACTTTTTCTTTTAATACTTTTAGTATATTTTCCTGATTATACTTACTTTTACTTTAACATTTTCAATGCAGGACTTTTACTTGCAACGGAGTGAAGGATCTGGATGAGAGCTTAGTTTGAGACAAGGATCAACGTGAATTCAGAGAACACTGAGAATTGTTATAATGAGAACAAGAAGGCTTGATTGAAGCTCACAGACAACAATCAAACAGCCTTATCACTAACTTCAAATACAAAATATCAAAAGACCTTCAATTTTTATTCTTGCACAAAGTACAGAAATAAAGCACTTTCAATCACCCTTGTTCGTCTATTTTCAAAAGCTTTCAGGGTGTTTGTTACTTTCTCAAATTCAAAAAATTTTCAAGGATTTCAAGGATCCTTGTGGGTTACAAGAAGCTGAGCAGGACACAGTTTAGAGAGATGGTTGACGTGTCATTAACGCAGGTCCACTTTAATAGATTTTAACTGACCACAGAGCTTCCAGCAAAGTTCACCAGCCTGTAATTTACCCAAAACAACAACTCTGCCATAATGACAGTGGCTCTACAAGAAGGGAAGGGAGGGCGTACTTATGTTATGTTAATAACTCTTTAAAAATACAATGTATAAGCCCAAAAGAGTCAAGATTCTGTGTTAGAAATGCTCAGATGTTCAGACTGTGTGTGAGCAAATGCGCTGTCATCTGTCAGGGTGTGTGTTTCGGTGTGTGTTTCAGTGTGTTGCCAGGCCAGCTGTCAGTTCAGTGTGTCTGGCAGTAAGCTCGGGTTAAGACCCAAAGTCTGGAGGGGAGCCAGACATGTGCACTGACTCTACTGTATCTGCGTGTGTGTGTGTGTGTGTGTGTGTGTGTGTGTGTGTGTGTGTGTGTGTGTGTGTGTGTGTGTGTGTGTGTCTTTGACCTCAAAGACTTTGACCCAGTAGTCATGCCTGGTGGCAGGCCTCTGTATCTGTAACTATCACAACACTCTCCCATGATGTCCAGCCTTTGAGTCTTCATTCACCCTTTAAAAACGGACCTCGTTGTTTGCATAATCCTGTTTAAATATATTTAAAATAAAAACCATAACAGCTTAAGCATTCATTCTTTTCTCAGCAGAAAGGTAAGAACTCTGTCAATCCAAACATCATGCCATGACCTCATGTCAACTTATCTTACATGCAATGCAAAAGTAGTTTTTCGCTGTAATTACCGCTGAATTTCCCCAGAATTTCCCATGGACAGCCACAGGAGATTGTTTTTTCCATAATCCTGTATATATCGATCTAAAAAAAACAATAGTAGCTAGAACATTCATACTTTTTGCAGTAGAAAGCAGAGGTTTAAGTCTTCCGTTTCATCATGTTGTACGCAGATGATGACGTCATTATGTATCTGTACCTGTGGCGCAAGAGGAATGACTGATGACTGATGCAATTTTCTCACTTATATTTATGTATCGATTTAGTGCATATAGTCTTTCATGTCTTAGCATATGTAGGTACTGAGCATGCATGTTTAAAATGCTGTGAGTGTTTTTAAAACTACATGGCTTTTAACCTTTCACTATTTATTTTAGTCTTTAATTCTTCCTTTCTTTTTTTTAGCTCTGCTCAGGTAGTGCAACCTTATTTCGTTATATATACCTGTACAATGACATTAAAGGTATTCTGACTCTGACATTTACATGTATTGTCTTGAAGGCACTGATCCTGTGAAAAGAATCAATCTGCCTATCGCTGCTAGCAGTTTAGTGTCAGCTTTTCAACATGTTATTATTTGTTCCTCTATCCAGTTTCTTAAATCATGTGGTTATTTCTAAATAATGCCTTTTATTGTAAAAATCCAATAAGTCATTCAAAGAGATTTTATAGAAAATTAACACGCTTTCTTCAAGTTGAAACGAACCATACATGCCTACAGGGGTAAATAGTGCACACAGATCAGACATTCAGGCGTCAGGCTGCTTTTCGCTGCTGCTCAAACTCGAAAGCTCCCAGCTTTGTCTTCAGCCGAATGAATGAAATTAAACTATAGCGGCAAGGCTGCAAGTGAACCCCTTTACCCACCAAACAGCACACACACACACACACACACACATACACACACACACACACACACACACACACACACACACACACACACACACACACACACACTCTCTCTCACTGGAAGTGGGGCAATGCAGCTAAACACAAATAGTGATTATGGGGGGCCTAGAAAGAATGTCCCTCCGCCTCCTTGTACCCTTCCCCCAAGCCCTGACACCCCTTCACTATTTCATTCATCCTTTTTTTCGGGGGCTTAGCTGAGGGGCAAACTGATACATAACTCAATGCTCTGCCCATTAAAACTAAATATAACACCATTCAGCTCCGTTTAATCTGGGTCACTCCATCTTTAGCAGTTACATTTACTTCAAAGTCAAAGTTGTTACTGACGATACAACAAATGTTTCATTACATAAATACGAGAAAAACTCCATAACAAGTTAAAGCCGACTAAATTACACTGATTCTCGAGTGTCTCCCACTGAATGCCTGTTTGTGTGATTCTGTGAGAGAGGACTTAGAGAGGTGAAAAGATAGTGAAGAGGAGGAGGGGAAGGAGGAGAATGAAGCAGTCGGAAAAAAAAAGAGCCCAGAGGTGCTCTCGTCTCGAAAGGATGAAATGGAGGACAGGGTTTCTTTACACATGCCTACATATTTAATGTGTTGGCCTGGTGCTAGTTGATACTGTGGATGTGTTTTCTCTGTGGTAGGGGGTCAACAGCCGTCTAACACTGTACTATAAAACACACGCCACCAAACCTACATCATATAAAAGTGGCCTGCTTCTTTTTTTATCTCTTTTCTTTCAATTTTGATTGACTGTTTTAAGAAAAGCTGACATCTCTGCTGTTTTAGAGCTACAACAATGAGTCGTTTTATCTATTTGTCAATATTCACATTGTCAAATGTGAACATTCAATGCTTTTATTTGTGAGATATGAGAGTAACCGAAGATCCTTGGACTGCTGGTTGAAAAGAAAACAAGTGATCTAAGGACATCACCTTGGGCTGATGGAAATTAAAACAGGCATGTCAACTTCACTTTCTTGTTCTGTTCATAGGTATGAATGCAACCACCATCTTTGTGAGGGTATTTCTGAGCTTTTTTTAAATTTTATTTTGTGCATGTCGAATTTAATGCAACATACTTGCATAAAAAAGGAGCATGCAATTTTTTTGGACAAGTTTTCTTTGGTGCCTGATGCCTTTCACAAGTATTTATACCTATTAACCTTGCTATTTCTTTCAAATACATGGGAAAAAGGCAACTTGGTAAGAAATGTCCAACAAATTGCAAGAAATCAGTAGTTTCAAAAGAAAGTCTTTTTAAAAGCTAGAGAAAATGTCTAGGGAATGTCAAATTAACATATTTAAAATTATGTCACAAAATTATTGTAATTCTTAAGCCCCTTTTCCAGGTCATTTACTTTTGTTCTTACTTTTTTAAAACAAAATGTCAGTTTATTTTCTGGTAATTTTTTCAAATTTCCTGCTAATTTTTGGGTCATTACTTCTTTTGTTGCACATTGCCATCTTGTTATGTTTTTGAGAGAAATCAAGCCAATGCACTCATGTTGCCAAGGGTTGTTTGAATATCAGGATTTGATCCACTCAGCCCAATAACATACAGCCTAAATATATAAGTAATATATAGTCTAAAAGTGCTGCATGATTAATTAATTTTATCTTAAACTCAAGTGAGCGGAGCACTATTTCGGATGTTAGCCATTCGGCCAGCGGAGGTCAGCCGCTCAGCCACCAGGAGTTTGCCCCTGACACTGCACTTACTATACGTGTGTTTTTGGATTTGTTTACAACTATCACTCCTTTACAATAATATGTTAAAAAATTCGATTTGTGAAATACACTTTGGTTAGGCCAGTCCTCTGAGCTGAAAGATGGGCAACAGTCCTATTAAGCCCCATAAAGGTTCAGTCCATTACACCTACACAAAGCATTTTCTGTGACTGTCTCACTCACAACACCCCCTCTTCTCCCTTTGTTCTGCAGTCATGTTCCTACAGGTTCTCACTGCTAAACACACATTGTCAGTTCAAAGATGGCAGCCAGCTGTTCTCTGCTGGTTGATGGCTGCCAGCGCTGGTGCTGCTGGTCAAAGTTCAAAGCCGCAGGAAGCTGTCTAATGTTGACTCAAACACACAAGCACTCAGACGCAGGACCCTGACTGAGGACTGTGCAAACAAAAAAAAGTATGACATGGTTGGGCACTGAGGTGTACAAACACATAGATACAGACATATGCACACAAAGCAGCAGCATCAGAGTCCACTGATAAATGTCTGAGGCATCAGGTCACCTTAAGCTTTGGTGCATAAACTGAGGTTGCAGAGCCACAAATTTAATTGATGGAGAAATTACTGATGACAAGATACAGTGCTACTTCTTGGTGTATGAAATTATCTTTAGACATCATTTGTATGTACAAATACAAGCACAAGTACATGATCGATGACTAGCAAATTCTAATGAGTTCATACCAAAACCAAAGTGGACATTTGTGCCAAATTTGAAGAAATATCCACAAGGTATTCTTGAGATTTCACCCTGACAAAAATTAAAACAGGCGCAAGGTCACAGTTACCTTGACCTTTGACCACCAAAGACATTTGTGTGAAATCTAAAGTAATTCCCTCAAGGTGCTCTTTAGATATCACATTCAAGAGATAGATAGAGATAGAGATCACAGTGATTATTAGTTAAAGTAGTTATCTCACAAATTTGTAGAATTTTGAAAGATGCAGTATATTTATAAACTTCAAGGTAACATGTTGTGGATGCTGTAGCTTCAAAACTCCAACCAAATTTCAGAACCTTCTCAGCTAAAATCAAGCAGTTGTTTCAGAGACAAAATAATAAAATATTTCTATGCATGCAAAGAGAGGCATGCATCCCCATTTTTTAAGCTGTGAGGGCCATAGGAGTATATAGGTTGTCCTCTGAGCTTCAATATCGACCCTGCCTAATAACATGCCATTAAAAAAGTAGGTGATTGAGACATTCATAAGACAGACGTCCAGCACTGCGGCGTCACTGAGACCTTCAGCCCTCCATCTGCAGCTCTGGTATGCACCACATGGAAAGACTCAGAATGCAGACTGAAGGGCACTGGGTTGGAAAAATGAGGTTTGAGAGTGTGAGTGTGGTGAGGGTGTGGCAGCGGGGTTAAAAGTTGCTGGCATCAAATGTCAGCAGAGAGATGGTCAGCTGTGATGCCTGTATTTGCATGAAGCAAGGATTTGCAAGCCGCTCGGTGCAGCTGTGTATGTGTGTGTATGTGTGCGTGTGCGCACGTGCACTTGTGTGGGGGAATCTGAGCTCTATTATCTGGCATTATAGTCAGGGTTTACCAAAGTCCCATCTGTCACTGCTGTGTGGGGTATCTAACAGACACACACACGCACACGTACACACACACACACACACACACACACACACACACACACACACACACACACACACAGGAAAGGGTAATACACATACACCATGCCGAAAAATAAACTGGGTCACAGGACCAACAGTGGAGTGTGTGTGTGTGTGTGTGTGTGTGTGTGTGTGTGTGTGTGTGTGTGTGTTGAATTGGTGTGGATCAGGAGAAACAGCAGTCAGACAAACATAATATTACTGATGGTCACGTGATTCAGCATGCAATCGGGGGACACCGAGAGGTCACTGAAAGATGATTTTTATTTTTTTTTATTTTAGTGAACTTTTTTGGGAAATTTATTAACAGGAGAGAATAATGAGACTTGGTGAAATTAAAGCTAATTTTAATCATGGTGAATTGAGTTTTCTGCAGTATTTACAATTGAAATCTATATTGCAGAAGCTCATGTCTCCAGGTATTACACCAGGAAGCTAAAAGTGATCTTCCTCCGTCCAACAACGGTTACAAATCCAGAACAATGGCATCGGGCCTGACTCCGTCACTGGCACTGTGCCCTGATCTCCTGAATAGACAGTGGCATCATCATCTCAGCAAAACAACACACTACTGTCCCACTGTCCCACTGTCCCACTGTCCCACTGTCTGCAGTCTGCGCTGCCGTCACAACACACACAGACATGCAAACGCTTGGAGGCTGTGATTTTGTCCCGACACATTGATGTTCTTGACCAGGGATAGTGCCATGAAGAGCTGTTGCTTTTTACCAAAGCATCGCTGTTTTTCGTGTCAGAATAGTGGCACAAAAAGCATTTTTTAACAAGACATTGCTGCATTTCCTGCTGTTGTTTTTTAACCACACAGTTGTGAGTTTTGCC